>NC_090995.1:5780075-6083106 GCF_041146395.1 Eulemur rufifrons | reverse complement strand
GTGAAAAAAGTTCCTAAGTTGTGGGCAGAAATGGCGGTGTTTAGTGAATAAGCTTATCTCTTGCCAAGAGTCCTACTTTGATTTACAACCCTCATTTCACTGTATATGTAGTAAAATTTTAGGATGAATTGGTGCCTTGCTTGGAAGGATGAGCTTATTTCAGCATTCCGACTAGATTAGAATGACACTCCAGATTGTTCTTAGACTATGGTTAGCCTGTCTTTCTAGTCCATTATGATCATGGATATATTTGCTGAGGGAAAACTACCATGCAAAGTTATAAAGTAATCTAGTTTGTTTAAAAACATTTTTTATGCTTAAAAACGTAAATGTCTTTTGTCAAAACTTTGCAGAGGCTAAAATTAGAGTCGGATGCCTATGTGAGCCAATTAACATCGAATAATAAAATTCTTTGGTTACAGACTGCAGCTAATAGTATATACATTGTTCACATTTATGTGGGCCGTGCTATTCTAGGTACCCTTCTAAGCATTTTACATATCTGAGTAAGTTTTATTACCTTCATTATACAGATAGGGAAATGGAAGTTCACAGAGGTTAAGTAAACTTCTTGAGGTCACACAGGTAATTATTCAAATTAATAATCAATTGGGTGACTCATGTAAATAAATTGTACTACTTGCAAGAAGAGGGGAACAGTTACATAGTGTGCAACTATTATTTAAGGTAGAGTAAAATGTATAACATGATAAAGTTCCATGGAAACATCAGAAAAGAAGCATATACTTCTGATGGGGAACTGTACTAGATGGTGGAGAAGAGGGAGGCTCTTGCAGGCTGAAAGAGTATCATGAGCAGAGGCCTGGAAGTATCAAAAACATGGTGCATCTACTAGGCATAAGGTGTGGATAGGGAGTGGACTATGGAAGGAGATGAAGCTGGAAAGAAAGGTTGAGTCCATTGGTGAAGAACCTCGAATGTGTTCCTAAGAGACTTTTATCATGCTTGAGCGTTTTGATTGTCCAGCACACGCATGTGTGTTGGTATTTTTAGAAGGCAGCAGTGCAAAGAGCAGATCATAGCAGTGGGCGGGAGATCAGAGGGCACTACAGCGGCACTGGCTGGGGACAGGGACAAAGGGAATAGAAAGGAGAGACTCCAGCCCATCACTTGTATCTTGTGCTAAGGGAACACAGAAGACTTACAGAAACCTACGCTTGCTATTGGTGAAAAGAGAAAGCAAATTGACACACACCTTTTGCTGGTGACATAGTATTATCACTGTCATTGAGTGAGTTGGCTATGGCAGCAATGTGGAGTAGTGAGGATCTTAGCTCAGCCTGCAGACCTTGTATAGGAGCCTCAGTCACTTGTGAAACTGGGAATACTTGTGTCTGTTTTGTCAGGCTTGGGTAGGAGTCGTATGAAAACACGGGGAAGCTCTTAGAATAGCGTTTCACCTGTGGTCGGTACTCAGTAAATGGTAGTTTTCCTTTTCTTTCATTAATGGATTCTTTCAGGCGTTGTTATTAACTGGCCTGAAGCACAGCAAGCACATGGTGGCCGTCCTTGTGTAGACTGAAGGGTTTGTTGACAAGCTGCTTCCTACATACAATTTGTTAGACCATCTTCATACATTTTAAAATGAATTTCCATATTACCTATCTATTCTCTTCATTCTCTTCCTGGTAACACATAGGAAATTAGAATTCAGTGAAGTTATTTAACTTGGTTTTCATGATTATATGTCAATGGAAGGGCTAAGGTAAATGATTACATGTAGGTCAGTTGTAAAACCTGCTTAATACTTTATATTACAGAATATATGTGTGCATAACTTTTGGATCTGTTTAGCATGCATGCGTATATTCATGTATCTTGCAAAGTATAAGATGCTATGCAATTATACGCTCTTACAGTGTAAACCAAACAACCAAACCAACCAACCCGTCAAATCAAAGGAAGCTTCATTTAAGAATATCCTGAAGGAAGCAGTAAAGATGATTAATTTTATTAAAGCTCAACCTCTGAGTAAATGTCCCTTTCATATTCTGTGTGACAAAATATGACATATACATAATAAAATTCTTCAGCACACGGAAGGTTCATGGTCGTTTTGAGACTTATTTTATGAAGAATCAGTTCTTACCAGACAGAACGACTGATAGACAAACTAGAGTTATTCAGACTTGGGCATTTGCAGACATATTCTCAAAAATGAACGAAGCGAGCCCGCCACCTCAAGGGAAATGACGGACAGTATGTATTGCGAATGATAAACCTCAAACTTTCATGCGAAAATTAAGATTTTGGGAAGCTTGAATCCACATAACTGATCTGCGTAACTGAGTGGACCGATTTTTTCTTTTCCCAGGTGGCCAGTACCTGTTGTTTCATACAGGTGAAACATCCAAAGGACAAGCTAGGCAGTAGGTTTTCATTTTTCAGAATATGAAAATTTCACTGATGGGGTTTCAGATCCTACATTGTAAATAACTTTCAAGAGACTCCCACTTGTCCGATTTTAGTGTATATCAGAGAATAACCACTATTATGTGAGACAGCTATTAAAATACCTTCCTTTCCAACTACGCGTCTCTGTGAGGCCATATGTTGTCAACCACAACGGTGTATTACTGTGATACAGCTTGAGTGCAGAAGTAAATGTCCAGTTTCTATTCAGTGAGACACTAAAGAGATTTGCAAAAATGTAGAACAGTGCCACTACTTTTTGAACATGTTATAATGGGTTTATGATTATTTTTAAATAAATTCTACAGATTTTAAAAGTGCTCAATTTTAATTTTTAGCACGGGAAAATTTGAAAACTATAATCCATACAAAAAATTGGTGTCCTCAGTACTTTCTAATCATGTAAAAGGGTCCTGAGGACAAACATTGGAGAACTGCTGTCTAGAGGAATCACTGCTCTTAAAAGTCACAGAGGCCAGAACTTGAATCCCACCTTTGTCTGTTGCTCACTTGTTTCCCCTCAGATAAATAATCTTCCCAGACCTCGTCTCCCCATCTGTAAAATGAGGATAGTAACACTTACGTGGCATAGGTATTTTGAGGACTACGTTAAATGAAATTTATAAACATATAGTAGGAGATAGAGAAACGATTACATCTCATTTAATCTCCCAAACTCCAAGAAGTGTAAGTACTGTTGCTATGAAGTGTGTGAGGCCAAAGGAAATTAGGATCTTGCCTGAGGTCCCGTAACTAATAAATGGCAGAACTGGGATTCTTAGGTTTTATTAATATAATATCTAGTACTCTCTTTCGATGCTATAGTTTTGGAAAAAAGAGTACATAGAAGCAAAGTAGAAAGTGCAGAGAATCACCATGTGCTTGAAGTGTAAGAGAGGCTAGAGAATTTATCTTGCTACAATCTAATTTTATCGATAAGATAATTCAGAGCACACAAATATAACAATGTGACCCCTAACTCGCTTTGAACTTGGCAGTGTTTTTAACATAATTGTTCTTGTGCTTTTTTAGCCTCCTTCTTGTCTTTTTTTTTTTTTTTTTGCTTGACCAGACCGAAAGAACTTAACAATCTTTGGCAAGAACTGTCCTTACCCATCCCACGCAGATGCCTGCGATAACAAAAACAGGCAAAAAACAAATTATAAGGAGGATAAAAAGATTATGGTAAATAACCACATAGTAAATAACCAGAACCTTCTATGGCTACTGGCTGATGTTTGTCGCTTCTATTCAGACTTTTTTTTTTTCCAAGCCTTAGAAACTCAATAGTTAGAAGTTTAGCTGAAGTTATTCATTAATAAAAAGGGAGTGTGTGTGGGGGTGGATAACACTGTAATAAAAAAGCCAAAGAAGCTGGAAACACTTGCAATGGGAAAGTACATGTGATAGAGTCAGACAGTCCAGGTCTCAGAGCAGGCTAATAAGATCGCAGGATAACACGCTATTCTGGGTGGTTTTTAGAGAGGAACACACACTGCTATACGGTGTGTGCTGAGTCTTCACATGTAACCCAAAGACACTTTATGGAGGATGGAATTAAGGTTTTGGCTCGCCCATCTGTGATGTTTGTCTTTTTGTGTTTCTTTGTAATTTTTACCTGTTTTTACTGTTACTAAGTAGAATTAAAAACATAATCCACTAAGTTAATATTGCCATATTAGAATAAAACACAACCTTTATTTAAATATATTTTGTGTAAACAGTAAGCTCAAGGGAAATGCGTGTCATTTCCAGACTATTCTAATATGTTTTATTTTGGAAATTCACAACTGCTATTCACTGTTGGCTGTATGTCCTGTCTCTTTGTCTAATATCATATAGTCTCCTTTAAGTCCACTCAAATCCCTTTCTCAGTAAACTTATTAATGCCAACTTTTCAGTGTAAATAATTTTATGTGTGTGTAATATTGCTAAATATATAAATGTGGATGCCAGCCTCAAAGTCTGCCTGAAATTATGTGGGTGAAATCATCAACGTTCACATATATTTTATATATACACACACACACACACATTCATAATTTATATCTATCTCTCTATACAGACATTTATATATGTCCTTATATATTTTTTGTATTTCTTTATATATATTCAGAATCCTGTGTATTTACTATACATTGTCTCCCATGTATTTGATCTACCTGTCTATCTACCTGTCTATGTGAGAACATATAAATGATTTCCTAGTTTGTGGCTGGGCATGTTTGGATTTAATTTTATTCCTCCTGTTCATAACTACTTACGATCTTAGGCAATGGGGATTAAATGTCCTTTTCCCAGCTTCTTTATTAGGTAAGGGTAGAGTTGGAGGTAGTTAAAGGAATAACATGTTAGAGTGTTTTGGAATATTCTGAAGCAGCCAGAGCGGCCACGACTTTTTCTCTGTGCTCGATTCCTTTCTTTAGGAGCATCCGTGGTCACCCTCTTTGTCACCCATGCAGGGAATGTGGCGTGGGAAAGGCGTCCCTGGGTGGTCCTACCCCACGATGCTGTTGACTCGGGGGTCATTTTTCTCGCACTGAATCCCTAATCGAGACAGGTACGTTTGGCTGAGTCTTTTCTCCTCATTTGATTGATTGTTCCTTCAGCAAATATGTCTCGAGAGCTTCTGTTGACTGCGTAAGTCTTATTTGGTCAGTCATCACTGTGCTAGTTTCCTAACCAAGACACTCTGGAGGTTTCCAAGTCAGCAGTGTAGCTAGGGCTAGAAATGATTCCTACACCTGTCGGAAGGCTCGTTATCCTGTTACACGTGTGACTTGGCCCATTGTAGGAGCTGGTGCCTGGTTACATGTTTTGTGTATAAGTTTTAGGTTTTGATGTAAAGGCGCAGGTATGAATAAGCATCTCAGGTTTTCCTTTCAGGGTTGTCTCGCCTTTTCTACCCAACACATTCCTAAAACCTTTCTTCAGCTGCGTTGATGTAGGCTGAGAAAACTGCTCTTTGATCATGGCCTAGGAAGCAATGTCTGAAGACAGAATGTCCTCTGTTTGAGGGACTGTGGCCATCGCTGTGCTCTCGGCGTGTGGGAAGAGATGAGACCCCAGAGACCCCCAGACAGTTGGCAGCGTAGCTCCCCCAAGATGGCAGGTGGGGACGAAGGCCAGCTCACAAGGAGGAGTTCCCAGTTTAGTAGAGGGAGGCAAACGGGGACATTTCACACCTGGCGTTTCCTGACTTCTCAGCGGGAGTGGGAGGAAGAAAGGAGACATCTGGGTCTTGACGAATATTGAAGTTTTTGAGAAAATGTTGGGAGATGAGATGGAGGAGGAGGCAGAAGTGGATCTCAGATCCACAAGGCATAGTTGGCGCATGTTTTCGAGAGACACCCACCCCCCACATGCTGTCCCCATGCGTGGTGGTACATTAGTCATGAGGGCCTCTGGGCTTGCTGCGAAAACGTGGTATGTGTAGATATGAAACATACAAAGTTAACAGCCGCCCTTGACGTTGCAGCGGAAGTTAAGAGCCTCACGGCGGCGCGTCCTGCTCTGAGCACTAGCCGTGTCTGGGGCAGGGGCATCCAGGCACTGTGTGACCGCCTTAGACAAAAGGAGAAAACATGTTTTAGATTTTTGATCATTATCTGGAGGGTTTGTGCAGTAGTGAGACGTTTTTGAGGTTTGTAACATACCAGGAACATTTGGCAAGAAGAGACAGGTTTTGTGGGAATAATTTGTTACTTGTGGACTGTGTGTAAAAAAGAAAGAGTTAGAGAAATACAGAATCTTTTGAATGAATGTTAATATGATTGATAATGAATTTTTAAAGTATAAACTGATGTGATTGTTTGAGATCATGAATAAGAAATATCAGATACCTATGGCGATATTATTTTCCATAGAGGTTGCGCTAGTTTGCAGTCCCACCAGCAGTGTAGGAGTGTTCCTGTCTCTCCGCATCCACGCCAACATTGGTTGCATTGGGACTTCTTGGTAAAAACCATTCTCACTGGAGTTAACCACACGTACTCACTATCCAGTTGGTGCTAATTGATCAATACTTACGTGCGCATATGGAAGTAACATTCATCGGGTGTCAGGCAGGAGGGAGGGGGGAGGAGGGGATGGATAAATTCACACCCAGTGGGTGCGGTGTGTACTCTCTGGGGATGGGCACGCTTGTAGCTCTGACTCGTGTGGTGCAAAGGCAATGTATGTAACCTCAACATTTGTACTCCCATAATATTTTGAAATAATAATAAAAAACATCTAGGGTGATTAGGTCATTTCACTGGTAGGCAGAATTTTTCTAATCTTGATTGGAAACCCAATCATTTATTGGCAAGAATTCCCTTCCTGTCACTATTTATTTTTAATTAAGAACATGTCATGTTTATGTTGTTGTCTGTGTTTAATAGAGGTTTTGAAAAAATATACAGTTTGTTTGTTTTTTTGGTTGTTTTTTTTTTTTTTTTGCATGAACACTGGTAATTCCAGATTTGGAAGTACTCCTGCCATCTGTCTGTGCCAGGCTTGGCACATCAGCAGCCAACATATGTGATGGGTTTCTTAAGAGCGATGGCCGTTAATGTGAACCAGTTACTCTGAAGTATTTGTTACTGACAACCTAACGTTTAATTTTTTTGTGGGTTGTCACAGTTTTCATAATATGACAGAAACTGATACGTGTTGATACTGAGTATTTTATTGCTGTCTAACCTGTTGTATCGTCAGTGAGACAGAACAGGAGAGGTGATATTGGAGAAAACATTAAAGGTTTGCTAAGTGGTGGCAGTGAGTTTGATGTTCCTGGCAGAGATGCTTTTGCACAATACTGCTAAGGAATAGAGCTAATGAGATTTGGGATGTTTTTGAAAATTAGCCTTGGTGTAATATTCCTTCGGGGAGCAGTCGTAATGCCCACAAGAATGTGTCGGTCAAGGGATCAGATTCCAGGCCACCTCCCGTTAGTTTCAGTAGTTGACACAGCACACACCTGTGTGTTCTCTCCTCTGACCTCAAGACTGTTTTGAAAAGCTTCTGACATTTGGAAGTGGGGAAAAAGAGCAGATTTTTATTTGTTTTCTGACAAGTAGAAAAAGTAAGTTCTAAATGGAGTGTTTCACCTATCTATGGTGCTTGCAATCAGAGCCTTTATTTGTCTCATATCCTAATCAATTGTGGACTAAAACCTCCAAGGTTCCATGATATATTTAATTATGTGGCGTTTTCCTTGAAGCATGTTAACATGCCAGAAATAGTGTGTGTGTGTATGTGTGTGTGTGTGTGTGTGTGTGTGTATGTGTATTGACAGTCAAATGTAAAATAGCACTACAGTGGTTTTTTTTTTTCTTGCAGGGACTCATTTAGAAATTCTCTCTCCTAATAGCTGTGAATGGGAATATGGTGATAAAGAAAACTGACCCAATTTAACTTTACCTTTTACATAGTGGTAGGTAAAGCTTTCCTTGATAACATACATAGGCTGAGCATCATTATTACCATGCATGTTGGCACTTAAGAGAAATGTCTGTCCAGTTTCAGTTAATTTACTTTGAACTTCAAACTACTGTGCAATAACTCTGATAAATAAGTTGACCTTTTAAAATATGTTATATATTTATATGTTACATTTATATTATAAAATAAAATGAAGAATATCTGTATATTTTGGCATCCCTGGCATCCCACGTTGATTTTTGTTAAATTCACAGATTTTTCTTTTCAGAATTAAGCTCTGCTGGGTTTGACATCAGCAGCTTATTCCTTGCAATCTATTTAATTGAGAAGTTTCTGCTGTTTATTCTAAAATGCAGATAAATGGCTTTCAGCACAATGTTTACAGTTCAGTAGCTCCTGAAGTGAGTCGGCATTATCAGCTAGAGTCTCCGTGTCATAACTAATGATCTCTCTGCTTGTCCTTTCCTGCTAGGGAGGCGACACTGAACTCTGTAGAGGCAAGAGCCTGGCACAGTTGGGGGTGGGTGCATCGCTTTGGGTGGCGCCTATAGGACAAGGCCTTTTTTGCCCCTTGTTGGTGTGAAATGGGAAGAGAAATACGTCCTTATTATGGATTTAGCATGCATAAAAGCTGTCCCAAAGTGCTGGCTTCTTAGAGCTGGCATGAAGAACTTTTAGGAAGTAACTATTTGGGGGATTTGTTTTAGTGTAGATTATCTGTTTACTTAATAATTAGCATAATTTTAATACTTTTCAGGCTATTTGACTTGACGATAAGTGAATGGTGGGAGCCACCGGGACATGTTTGTATTACTACCAAATAGCTGCTATGGTTTTAATGATGAAAGGAAATATTTTTTGTCTCCCAAGAAAGACAGAAACAAAATAAATAACTTCAATTTGATCTAATCATTTATCATAAATAAATGATTCATTCTGAAAGGTCATGATGCTCTTTCTTTGGAGGTCTGGGGGGAGAGGGACAACCGTGAGACTTCTCTCCTAGGGAGGATCAACAGGCTTGGTGACCATGGTAGTTAACCAAGCGTTAGCAACCTCTGATTATTGGCTTGATATTTACATAGGGGATAGGGCATGCTCTAGGTACATATAAGGAACAGTTTCTTTATAGCTGAAGTATTAAATAATACATTCTGGGTAAAATATTGTGTTTTATTTCATATATTCTTTGTGAGTGTCCAGAACTTTCTGACTGAAGTGACTGTTTAAGATAGCCATTGTCTTTTGCCCACCTTTTGGTATTATGATTATTTGGGAGCATTTTGGTCATTTAAATGGAGTATGAGCAAGTATATATTTCTTACCTTCTTACTCTGATATTGAAATTTAAGATCATATCCCCAGCATATCAAAATATTTCAGAGTGGAACAGCATAACACATATAGATACAGCTGTCTTATGTTGTGTGGCTTAAAAAAAGAAATATCTGAAGGGTTTGTGAGGAGTAATTATTTTTCATGTAGTATATTAGATATAACTTTTTTTGTTCTTTTTTTTTTTTTTTTTGGTGGTGTTTTATTGTGAGTGTCCATGTTGATAATTATTTAAAAGAAGAGGAAGGAAACATTTTGACTTTAGAATAAAATGTGTGGTTGAGAACATTATGGGCATAAATGAGGAGATACCCATTGGATAAAAGAATATAGAGAAAGAAAATGTAAAGGTATAAATAGGGAGGCTTTCGAATTCTGAACCGCTGAGGTACTAGGTGTTACACAACCAAAAAATAAGAAAATAAAAGTGCTTTTGGAGCATGTTTTGAAACTGAAGCCATTTGTTTATCCAAAGAGGGACGGCATGAGCACCGCCGGGCCAGAATGTTCCTTTGTGCGCCATGCCCAGATGTAAGATAACACAATTATTATAATAACATAGTTTCAGTTCAGATCTTTCCTCAGTGTTTCTGCCCATAAGTCAACAAGCTCGTGCTTTGGCAGTCTTTTTCTCCTACAAATCAAAGCAACGTGGATGGTGGTTCAGAATTTCAGCACTATTTTAATGGCCAATGATGTATAATTTTAGAAAAAAAATTTTTTTCTTTTGTCTTAAATTATCAGAACTCCATGTAGTCTAGTCTTACACATAGCCAGGACCCAGTCCAACTGTCTTATTTTACTTCGGATGAGCAGACTGGATTAATGGGAAGAGCTGGGAGAATAACTGATATGATATCTCTTGGCACACCTCCCAAGCATCAGCCTCCGTCCATTGGTCTCACAATGTTACTTGGCACTGAAAATGCAGCATCATCTCTAACTCTAGCGTCTCGACGTAGGGGAAAAACTATAAAACTTGTCAAATTCTTATGGGAGAGAATGTTTTTATATATACAGGAATTTCTTTCCACCCTATTGATCTTAACATATACCCTCTCTATATATATGTATATTTTTTCTAACAAAATTTTTTATGCAATGTTTGGCTTAGCAGGTAGTTAGTATTTAAACAACAAAAACAAAAATAACTTAACACCTTTAACATATTCATTAATACATACATTTAAATTATAGTTACATTTTATAAGTGATATATTTTTCCTCATTTCAGCTCTTTTGTGTATCTAAATGATCTGTGTTTTTTTTTTAACCATCTGCTATTAGGAAAGGGTTTCTATTTTTTGGATAAGGTTTTAGGTTGTTGAAAGTGGCACAGATACTTAGAGGACAGATAGTTTTGTGATTATATAGAGCATAAGAGGAAATAGAGTGGAAGTTTGGTATGAGTGATCAGTCAGCTGCCCTTTTATGACAGAAGGACAAAAACAGAATTGGTGACTTCTGTGCCACCTCCGCCAGTTAGATTTTAAGGTTCATAAGCCCCGGTGGCATTTCCTCTTCATTGCCTCAAGCCCAAAGTGCTTAGCCTACAGCCTGTATATGATAAATATTTCTTAAATCAATTTGGACTTCTTAGCAATTTTAAGCTGGCCGTAATAAATATTTCTTTCTGGTTTAACCACATATGATGAATAGGATAATTGTGTCTCAAATATAAATTTTATATCAACATTTTTAATAAGTCAAGTCAAAGGATATGGATGGTGAGTTTAATAAAAAGATAGACATAATGGCACTCATGTTATCTTCAGTTTTCTCAACATTTTGAAAGTTCCAAATTTTAAAAGGAATTTGACATTTAGTTAAAGGCAAATCTCTTTAGAGAAATATTTCTAAATGTTTGCGTGGCTGATGAGTTGGTGAAATTGTGCTTATTTTAAGATACACTTACATTGCAAGTTGAAATACCATTATGAATGTCAGAAGGGTATTATAAAAATAGATTGCTAGATATTTAAATGATGAATTTTAGATATTTTCCTGCCTTGCCTATAATCAGAGACAGCTTCTAACCATCTGGAAATGTTACATAATACGCTGTGGTCCGTGACTTGTTCTTTCTCTTTTCTTTGTTTCTCTTCTTTCTTTCTGAGGTTTCTTTTTCTCTTTTACCTTCTTCCCGCTGTCCTCTGCCACGGATCCTGCCCATAGCTCAACGCCTGCCCAGAATAATCTCTCTCGCCAGCTTGTAATCAAAGGGCGGACAGAAAAACAGCTGAGCTGCATTAGGCAGCCACAGTCTGGACTGCACTTCATAACTGCTGAATAACACAGCACAGGTGCAGGATTAGCGCTGCCTACGGTGCTGGGCTTTCTCGTGGAAGCCTCTAGCAATTCTGTGCCTCCTCCCGTGTCTCCCATCCCAGGGACCCTGGCAACCATATATCAAGCGTACAGAAATCAAAAGTGAGTAGTGGGAGCAGCTTCATACCTTACAGAGGCTGTTTTTCTCCTCCAAAAAATCAAGATCAGTAAAGCCAGTGCTGGCACAAGAAAACTACGTTAGAACTTAGTCTTCCTTGACATAACGGGTCTAGTAGAATAATTCAAGGGATTCAAAAGTTGTATATACAAAAAATCCCATGGCAAGAAAATACAGTTTAGCTAAACTGTCCTGGCAGTGTGTAATTTAGGTTACTTTTAAACTACTTAAGTTCTTACGTATATTATTTGAATTTTTGTGTTGTGTGTATTAGAGTGTGTTTGCCCCTACATATTTTTTATTTTTTATCACTGCCATGGTTAGAATCAAGGGTTGTGGCTGTGTAAATCCTTGTGGTATAATTTAATTGTTGATGGTTTTTGATGTTATGAATTCTTTTACATCAATGACACACAATTCTAAATTTCATATATTATGAAAGTCAAGGTTGCTTTCTTGCAAATATGGGTTTTAAAAAATGTAGAATTATTTTCAAAGTATAAACTTAATGACTTTAAGTATGAGATCAAATGAATGCTTTGAAAAGATAGTTACTAAGTCATTTATTTTTGACCAAGAAATTTATAACTTGTTTTAGCATGGTATACACTTGGAGAAGGGAAGGCAACTATATTTTAGTAATTCATATCATTTTTGGTATCATAGAAAATTTTTCTGTGAAGTACAATAAATGAGGATAAAAGCCATGTGGACAACAGTACATGTTTGAAACAGTTTTCGTTGGTTTGTAGTTTTTCTCTCAAAATTCTAGAATGGCTTTCTAATATGAAAATTTTATTTTTATTCATTTTGTTGTTTAACTTTATTCCATATTGTTTCACTAGAGATAGACCTTTAAACTCATTGGGATTATAATGATTAATAATAGTGTATTCTAAGTTTAGTTTAAAAATGTGTATATTTGTATTCCATTTTTCATACCTGAAATATTTGAACATTTGAAACAGCAATATATTTGTGTTTAGGCCAATAGGCACCTTAACTAAGGTATCGTTTAACAATTATCCTGTTAGAGGATACAGTGAGGATTAGAAACAGAGGGGTTCTAAATGCCTCCCAGGGTTTGTGGGGAAAAAGAATAGCATGAACACGATGATTTGGTTTCTGATCTGTCTGGCTTCATTGTCCCTTCTCTTCTTTCCATAAATGAATCTGTTGAGAGTGATTTTCCACATTAGGCTATCTTGGGAGTGGACTGCCTTGCAAAGCTTTGGCGTGGTGGCAAGTTGAACATCCACTTCGATTAGCTTCAGAGTTCTGTGAAGCAGAGTCCTACCAAGAAACTCCACTGAATAAAACCTTAGCTCCTGGCTTGGAAATCTGCCAAGTTCTAGTTGATTCTTCGACATCATTGTCAAAGAGACCGTGGTTCAGTTTCTTTTCTGACAATGTGGACCTGAACTGACATATGAAATATTTTAAAATACAGAGACATTTAAGTTTTTTAATCCTCCTATCAGCTGTGATTATAACTGTTTTGTGAGTATGGTTTCAGTTTAATGTTATATATCTTTAAACATCATGGTTGCTTGCTTGTCAAGTTCATTTTTTTCTTACGTTGATGATTTTATTTAAAACATTATAACCAGCTTATATTTTAGAGAATTTTCAAAGGTTTTTAATGTATGTAAACATTGTGGTTGAGGTTCGTTAAATTCAAAAGCATAATAAAACCTAAGGGAAAAGCTACCTGTTGTTTTAACTTTAAAGAGACTAATCGTGATGTCCAAAGAAATTTAATTGCTATCATAATTATTGTTCTTACTCAGGTTCATAACTCTGTATCAGTTACATACAAAACAAAAATACATGTATGTATTCTCTTTTGGCTTTTATATAATATTTAATCTTTTCATGATTTGCTTAGCTCATAATCTGGCATGACATAAAACATTTGCATGATTGAAGCTTTTACTTTCTATCCAAATGTTTTGGGGGTCTCTTGGCAGGGTTTTTATAATGTAAAATGTTGAAAACATGATTATTCCACATAAGCTGAGGGACGTGGTAATATGAATGTGAATATAATGAAAAGAGAAACAATTGCCAGCGAATACAAACGTGTGCAGATATTTTGTGATAAAAGCCCTCGGTTCTAGAGAGAGAAGGTATTTCTCTTAACCTACTCATGAGTATCAACTATGAGCAGCTGAAATGGACAAAACTGGTGAAATCCCTGGTTTGGACACTTACACTTTCTGTAGAACATACTGGTTGGTGACTGCCACCCAGAGCCATCCATCCTCTCAATGCACTCGCATCCAGGACTTACAGTTGACAATTACATGTGGGATCGTGGCATCTGTTTCATTGTTTGCCTATATCGCTTTTTGGTTTCCATATGTAGTTGATGTGTCTCACCGTGTTCCACGTCTGGTTGCTCTGTCTTAGCAGCAAGAGTGTCATTTAATGGAGGGCACTGTCACGTATTCTGGGGGAACTGTGTTACGTAGAGGGATTTAATGATTATTTGCTATTAGTAAATCCATTTACCACAATGGGTTTATTCGTGAATAAATCCATTAACAAGAATATGTTAGTCATCCTTGAACAAAATTTCAGTATGTTTCTTAAACCAGAAAGCTCTGTACTTTTATAGAATTTTTGCTCGTGACGATGAATCTAGAAAGGAAGGGAAAGCAGAAGGAAGTGAAATGAAACAAAAGAAAAGGGGAATTGAGGTGAAGAGGAAGAGAGAATCAGGAAGGGGAAAAAGGAATAGGAAAGAGAGGGAGGAAAGGAAGAGAAATAGAAACATAGGAGATGAAGGAGTAGGGAAAAGGAAGAGAGAAAAAAAAAAGATAGGAAAAGACAAAAAACTAGAAAAATAGAAAGACAAGGTTTATAGGAAGCTTCCTCAGCAGAGAAAAGAACATTTGACCATCACTGACTGTCATTATGTGCAGAGAACTACGGTAGGTGTTTCAAGTGGACTGTGTCATCCCTGCACTCCAGCCAGTGAGCCTGTCCCTCTCCTCTTCCGTAAGGAAAGTTCGTCACTTGCTAAGGCCACTTAGTAGGGAAGTAGCTGAGCTGGGTTTGAACAGTTTGCCTGTAAAACCCCACATCCCGGTCAAGTCACCTGCTTTGTCACCTGACGTTTCACCCCCTTCACAGCACGCCCGGGAACTTACCACCAGCATCTGCCTTTCTCTGTCTCTCCTCTCCCTGCTGTTGCAGGACAAAGATTCCTGTGTAGGTGACATCACAGGTAGTATTAGAAAATCTGCTCTTCTCCTACCTGAGACTTCGCTCTGGTATTTTTGAATAGAAATTGTATTTGTATTTTGTAACTTTCCAGAAGGCACCTATTCCAAATTTTTATTATTTGGTTCCGTGTTATTTACGTATATATAATACACTAAGTTTTGCTGCAAACAACATAGTGGTTGATTTATGTGAAAATACCTTAGTATAGTGAAAGAGGGTTACTTAGGTGATGAAAGTGAAGGTCATGTCTCTTGAATGGAAAAACTTAGTAAATTGAGTTAAATGATTCAAAGTTTAAGTGGGGAAAATAGAAATTAGTTTTCTATTTAAACTCACTCTCTGATGTCACTAAAACAGATCTTAACAAGTAATATAGTTTTTAAGCTCTGATTCCAGTTTGATTCCTGTATAAATTAGACTCTTAAAAACAAACAAACAAAAACCAGTTTACCCACTGTTTTGCTGTTTTGGTTGAAAAAGGAAGTGAGCATTGATTTGCATTATTTGTTACCATGACAATATGAACAGGGGTAGGATGGGTCATTCCCAAAGTCGTTGCTGGCCAGCTCAGTACGTTAAAATTCTTCTTCCAGTAGCCTTTTTACCCTAGATACTTAAAGTACAAACTTGTGTGATAGGAATTTTAATTTCTCTTCTTGCTCCTGCCTGCCCTCTGCTGTAGATGGTGAAGAACACCGATGACAGTCCAATTTTTAAGTTTAGAGTTACTCAGAGTTTAAAAAAGAAAAGAGAAAGAACAAAGGAGGACAGATTATTGGTAGACCCTGTGGGACACAAAATAATTACATGTCACTTTTCAAAGAATTATGAAGATGCATATCCATTTCTAAGCACGTTATTTATTGAGTTTTAATATTACTTGGATTATCTCTATTTAGAAATATTTTTCTCTACGCATTTAAATGTGATAGTGGATTCTCAAGTTCTTTTCACTGTGACGTATAGAAAATCTCATATCCCAAATTTAAAATGTTTTATTTATGGTATTTTTGAAGTGATAAGAATGTTACTGAGAAAAAAAGTAATTAAAGGTAAACACATTTAAAACATACTTTCAGAGGTAATGGATCAGTATTAAAAATAAAATTATTTGTTGCCATGTTGCACCTTTGATTTGTAAAATTATGAATTCTTTTTTTAACATTTTATTTTGTCATGTTTCATTTTTCCACATGTAAAAATCATGTGCAAGAATATATAGCAAAAAAATAGAAATATTTTGGAAAGAAATGATTAAATACTTGTTTAAGAACAAGTTATTTTATAGTGTATATACATGGCTTCCCGCTCATCTTTGTCCAGTTTCCAAAGAAATACTTTAAAGAAACTCTTTATAACTCCTTCTGTTCCCTTCAAGAAGAGATTACACAGAATACTTGTATGTGGCTGAAAACTTGTATGTAACTGCAACATATTCAAGAAAAGATATTCAGGATAGTCAAGAAAAATAACTTTTTAACCTTTGTAATTGAGTGGAAGTCGCAATATTACTTACTGATCATTAGCTTATTTCATTAAATTTGATTAATTTGTTTAAAAATCTATAAGTCTATTTCTTTTCTTTTTTGTCTTTCTTTCTTTCTAGCTGGGACAGGTGCACGCCTGCACACCTGGGTAATTTTTGTATTTTTATAAGTGTGTGTGTGTGTGTGTGTGTGTGTGTGGAGTTGGAGTCCCGCTATGTTGCTCAGTCTGGTCTCAAACTCTTGGCCTCAAGCGATCTTCCCGCCTCAGCCTCCCAAAATGCTACGCTTATAGGCATGAGTCACCACCCCTGGCCATAAATCTGCCTCTTATGTGTGAGAATCATAAAAATATAATTTAGTTGTGATTCATTAACACACACACAAACATATCTCATGAAAAAGACTCTCTTGTTCATTTGCACCCTAAAAATCTAGTGATCCTCTAAAAAATGAGAACCAGTTTTAGATCGGCTTCCAAAAGGCTTACATTTTATTATCATGGTAATTTGGATAGTTAAAAATGTTAAGTTTTTAGAAAGGTTAGAATCAACATTTATTCTTCACAATTTTTACGTGAAGGATGATTCTTAATCTGATTTGCCCAGTGTTTGAGAGCCAGGATTTGACTATATAGGTTGCTTGAAGCTCCCAGACTCAGATATTTTTCTTTAATAATTGAAGTGGTTAAGTAGTTAACACAGGATGTTCTACAGAATTACTACAAAATAGATGGTTGTTAACTAACAATCTAGAACGAGTATGTAGATTTAAGTACACATGCATGCAAACACATAAAAACATGGTAAACCACAAGTGGATTTAGTATAAACTGCCAGGCCATTCACTGGTCCAGGGGTGAATCCCATAATGCCGATTAGCTGAGAATTCTTTCTTCTTGGCTAGATTTTCTTTTTCGATGTCCTGGTTCTTCACTGTTCACTGATGTGCTTTATTTCACATCAGGATACGAGACTAATTCCTTCCCTGTGTTGAAGCGACAAGCAATTTGCAAATGCATTTAAACAGCTCCAGCTACGATCTGTTCTGATTTGCTGCTCCGTAGATCTATGCGCATTTTTTTTTAAAAAGCATCCTCCCAATTTCTCCCTCTGCACCACCATCTTTTCATGCTTCTTCTGGTGTTTTCCTCTGTATCTCTAAATTCTTGTACTCCTACCTCTTCATTATTGCATTTTAGGCATTACCTTTGACTTTTCACTATTGAAGGTGAGAACTTACTGCTTTTTATGTTTTTTTTTGTTTTTTACCACTCCCACCCTTACTACGTATGTACGTGTTTCTGTCTCCTATATATATAGGAGTTGAAATATTTGTTTCCTAATGTCTTATATTCCCATTACAAATTCATTTCTAACCTCTCAGTCAGTTTAAATTTGAAATACGTAAGTCATTCTATTAATTACAACATCATAGAGATCTGTCTTCTAGTCTTTTTACCTGTCTTCAGTGAGGCCTGGCTGCTCCTTTGGTCCAATGCATAGGTCTCATCTAATTATCTGCATCTGCTGTTATCCTGGGCATGTGCTTTACCTGCCTCTTGAGTTGGGTCTCCTATTAGCAGGAACCTATTTCTTCCATTTTCTTGTTTATACTTTCATTTGGATGGAGCGTCTCCACCAGTAATTTTCTGGATGGGAGGTAAATTTTTGAGACCTTGAAAATATTAAAATGCTTTTTTCCTACCCTCACATTTAATTTATAATTTGTCCAGATATTGATTTCTAGATTTGGAATACTTTTCCCTTAGAATTTTGAAGGCATCATTCTATCGTATTCTAGTTTTCAATTTTGCTGAAGGAAAGATCAATGCCATACTTACTTTCTCATATCTTTTATCTTTCTCTCTCTCACTTTTGCCTCTATAGATATAAAAATTTAAGATTTCTGGCCAGGTGTGGTAGCTCTCACCTGTAATCCTAACACTTTGGGAGGCCGAGGAGGGAGGATTGCTTGAGACCAGAAGTTTAAGACCAGCTTGAGCAATCACTAAAACAAACAAACAAAAAATATATATACACACACATATTAACCAGGTGTTGTGGTGCATGCCTGTAGTCCCAGCTACTCGGGAGGTTGAGGCAGGAGGATCACTTGTTCCCAGGAGTTTGGGGTTATAGTGCACTATGATGACACCACTGTAGTAGCCTAGGCAACAGAGACATTGTCTCAAAAAAAAAAATAGTTAAGGTCTTCCTTTGTCTCTAGCATTATAAAATTTTACAGTGGCATACCTTAGTGTGGGTCTCTTCTTCCATGCTTGGGTTCTTTCTTCCATGCTATGGGTTCATGCTATGCTATGAAACTCAGGATTTTCAGTTATGGGAAATTTGCATGATTTATTTCAATGATTTCCTCCCCTCTATTTTCCCAAGTCTTTCTTTCTAGAACTAATATTATTGAGATGTTGAATTGCCTGGGTTGATGCTCTAAGTTACTTAATTTTTCCATCTCTGTTTTTTGTGCTGTTATAGGAGATTCCCTAATCCATATCTTTCAGTTTACCTGCTGAGATTTTCACTTACGCAATCATATTTTAAAAATTCCTTATTATTCTTTTCATAGCAACGTGTTCTTGTTTCGTTGATGTAATTTTTGTAAGATGAGAGTATTAATAATAATTTTGTAAGTTTCTGTTTCCTTTCATATCATCTGTTTCTCCCAAGTGGATTTTCTCTATATATTTGTTTTGGATGGGTGAGCTATTCTTCAGATATGTAGTGACCCCAAATTAGTGGCTCACATATAAGAATGGAGCACAGGATTAGAGCTTGTCACCAGGGGCCTCACTGTAGGATCATATTGCATTGAGAAACTTATAATATCCCTATCTTTAGGCTCTCTGTTCTTGCTCTGGCCACCAGTAAAGAAGGCATACACCAAGCTGCATTGAGTCCTGAAAGCCATGTTGTTAGAGTAGGAGACTGAGAGGCAGGGCTGAAGATGAGGTGCAGGTGTTAAAATAAACAACTCTCAAGCAGAAGCAAAGGAGAGGGGCTGACAACCACAGGCAAGAACCAGCTTTGACGGGCTCATTCGCTGTCTCTGCCACCTTGCGTGAACTCTGACTATTTGCAGCATCATTTACATCATGGTTTTAAAATTTCTCCACCTTTGAAGTTGCCGTGACAGTTCCAAAACAGCTATATAAAGTATGAAAATGGGAGAGAACCTAGTTCTAGGAATCACTACCCAAATTCCTAATAAAAGCCAGAATATTCCTCCCGTCAATCAGTAAGCCTGCAAAAGACCTAACACTGCTTCCTCTCACGACAGCTGCCAGGTCTCCTCCAGGAGAGTGTACTTTCGCTTTACGCGAGGCTTTCCTTGCTTGGCTTACATGGTGCGTCCTGAAATTCTTTTTCTTGACAAACAGCGAGAACTTGGACAAACCTCTACTGGGTGGCTGGTAGCAGTGTGGGGAGGGAGGACTGGGGGAGCCAACACCCATTGTGATGTTCACTGAATGTGCCTTGAAGATGGTTCTCCTCCTGCTCTCCTTGTACTTGGCATCCTACAGTCCCTGGCTGGATGGTAAAACAGCACAATAAGGAAGGCATCTCAGTGATATGGGGGTTAGATTCACCCTTCTGGTCTTCCGCAGGGATGGGGAGAAATACTGCTAGCTTACGGGGAAAGGCTCTCTGCAGTTCTAACGACTGTGGTTGTAAGATAGATTTTCAGCCTCTTTCTGTTTTCAGTATCCCCTTCACCCTCACTTTTAAAAGCACCTTGAGATACCACTTTGGGAGGCTTTTGAGGAGAGAGTGGTAAAATTGTTTCGCTTCTTGTCTTCTCCCCACATTGGGCTTAGGAATCAGCTTTCTTGGCTTTGGTAAATCAGTTACTTCTTGTCCTTCTGTTTTTCAAGCTTTTATTGCTATTCCTAGTGTCTCCCCTCTTGCTCTCTTTTATATTGTAGGTTCATTTTTTCTCTTACTATAGTGGGATTTCATACTGGAATTCCCTGTAATGTGCCCTTTTCATAAAAAAATTATACTTGGGACTGGGTGCAGTGGGATTACACCTGTAATCCCAGCACTTTAGGAGGCCAAGGCAGGAGGATGCTTCAGCCCAATAGTAGGAGACCAGCCTCGGCAACATAGCAAGACCTCATCTCTGCAGAAATTTAAAAAATTAGCTGAGCATGGTGGCACATGCCTGTGGTCCTCGATACTGGGAGGCCAAGGTGGTTGGATTGCTTGAGCCCAGGAGTTCAAGGTTGCAGTGAGCTGTGATTGCATCACTGCACTTCAGCCTGGGTGACAGAGCAAGACCCTGTCTCTAAAATATATGTGTGTGTATGTATGTATATATATAAACGGCTACATGGGAATCTCATTTTAAAGATGCAACTAATCCTGTGTTATTATAATATAAACATAGGTCATTATAAGCAATATTGCAAAGAAACTTGTAGCTAAATTTTATACCACTCTTTAAATAAATTCACAACGTGAGGAAATCATGCATCTTCTTTTAAAATATTTCTTAGAAAATGGCATCTTATTTCCAATCACATGAGGATGTTTCCTTTTCTACTTTAGACCTTTTGGTGTAAATGTTCCATTTAACATCTCTTCCCACCAGATGGTGAGTTCCGTGTCTGCTCCGTTCACCCCAGCTACCCAGCTACCTGGAGCAGGGTGGGCACCTGATACGTATTTGCTAAGTAGACAGCTACATAATAAATGCATTTTTATTATTTTGTTTTAAAACATAAAAAGAAAGGATCTGGTTTAAAGGAAGCAGGAAATAATAAGTTTTAAATACCCAATTTTTATCATTTTGTCCCTTGAGATATCTCTCATAAAGGTAGAAAGAATGAAAAGCAGATTTAAAAGGAAAGAAGCCACCATAAGACGGTGGTATGCCGCGTCCCTGCACACACTGCGTCTGGGTAGCAGACAGTGCTGACACGCTTATGTGACAAACTTGTAACAAGTGGCTTCCAGGACAAGGCACTGACATGAACTATGTTTAACTTAAAGATGAGCATACTACTGTATAGAAATAATACATGCCCATTGAGATTTATTGTGTCGTTAGATTAAAGAAATATTATTTGCTTAATCGTGTCCAGGGTTTCTCTAAGTGGAGTCTACACATCCTTTGTTGCAGAATCACACGCGATCATGTTGAATATGCACTTTTCTTGGCTCACCTGAGATACAGAATCAGAATCACTGTGGGAGGAGTATGATTTGCATATAAAAAGCTCTCAAATGAAGCACATGCCCGCTATGATCAACATGTCTTTCTAGACTAAATTCGCAAGGAACTGTTCGAGAAAGTTTAGATGCACATCTTGTATTAATATAAATTTGAAAAATCCAATGGAATATTAAGAGTTAATAATGACTAGAGGGAAAATTCCAGTATGTTGATTTAACATATTTTATTGCTTTTTCCTTCAACTATTATTTCATAAGAATTTTACTAATTAGCTTAGTATGTAGAACATCAGGAAAATTATCATAGATTTTTTTTTTTTTCCTAAACTGGTCGTTCTCTGATACAACCAATGCCTAGAGGCATTCATCTGTGGTTAGAAAAAGAACAACATGCATACTATATACATCTATTGCATATATTGTATTTCTGATCTACGATTTAAGTTTTTAACCCAACAGCCTTTATCGTAGATCATATTTTTGTTGAAATTCGATTTAATTATAGGCAAGCTGGATGGGTTATGAGAGAGATTTTAAATTGAACACTGCTCAAGGTGACATTATATGTAGTAACATGACATATATAAGCGCTCTTAGCACGGTCCCCGAAACATGATAGGTAGCAGTGGATGCACGCCCCTTCTATGTTGTATGAACACTCCAAGCTCTCGATGTGAGGTGTAGGTGCTTATGATTATCTCCATTTTTAAGGATAAGAAAATGAAGCTCAGCAAGATTATTTACGAAGTTTTCCAAGGACAACTAACTGGTAAATAGAGAAGCCTAATTTTGAACCTAGAAAATCTGTTTTCTAAGAGATTATATCTAGTATGGTGTCTTCTATCAAAGATGGTAGGCATATCATTGCAATAATAGGTAGGCATTTTTGCATGTAAAAGCTGATGGGGAAGACGTATCTTTTGAAATAAATCTTGGTGTTAACTAACTTTTTGTCATCCTAATTTTTTAGATTAAATATGTCCAATGATTTCTTAAAAAAATACATGATATATCTAAAGTAAGGGGACTCCGTGATATGGTAGAAAGATGATCTTAGGGCTCAAACAATCTGGGTTTAAATGCTGGCTCTGTAATTTATTGACTATACGGATCACTTAAACTTTGTCAATTTTCTTACCTGAAAAATGGTGATAACAATAGTTACCCCTAGTATCACCATACATAGTAGCAATAATCTATATAACAGTGTTTCTTCAAGTTCCTTCTGCTCAAATACAGCTGTTACAATTTACAAATATCAAATACCATCCTTAATGGCTTATGGGACTTTCTTTATTCTCTTTGAGACATATACTATGTAGAAGGTGTAATTTTTATCAAAAAGATCAAAAGACCTGTTTTCTTGTTGAAATCTTTGAGTATCATGAATACTTCACTTTTTATTTAATCTCCTATTATCTTTAGGACCGAAGACTGTGTCAGGCTATTCCGCAGATGATTAACTCTCACTCTTTCTTCTTTTTAGCGAACTTTCTTGATAACATGCTTTTGCGAAGTTCAGGAAAATTAAACGTGGGCACCAAGAAAGAGGCTGGTGAGAGTACAGCCCCCGCCCCCCGCCCGAAGATCTTACGCTGTAAATGCCACCACCATTGTCCAGAAGACTCGGTCAACAATATTTGCAGGTGGGTGATGTAGACGATTTAAGTCTGGCTTTGACAAAATATCCTACTTTATTCCTCCATTGTAGGCTAGTGTTTCAAAGAACACATTCTGGAGAAGGTTGCCTAACTCTGTTAACTCTTAGAGCTGTGCCTGTCTTGAAAGAAATACCGAATTGTGTCTTATCCCCATATAGTGTTCTGAGATTCTTCTTCCTTCTTCCAAACAGGATGCGTGCACACAAACACAGAGCTCAGCTCCCTGGCTCCTTGTCAATGAGCAAAAACCCAATAATTTTCTTTCTAAAGCCCTGGTCCCCACAATTAGTTCAACAGCTGGGGCTGTTGATTTTTTTTGTCTTAACCATTCACCGTGCCGACGGTGTTAGTATTTTGGAAAGAACACCTCAGCTGTTGGGAATGTTCACAAACTGCCTCTGGAAAGCAGTACTGTGACGGAGCTTGTGTGCATTCCCCGGATACGAGGACAGACATTGTCACAATACTAGAAAATAAACTCCTTAGTAGGCAATCATGTTTTCCTAGATGCTTCATAGCATTTGAATCTGGACCGTTCCGCCTTTTTCTTGCTCACACGTCTTTATGCGCCCACATGCATTTTGCTGACCACTGTAGCTGCTGATTACTGTTGCTCCTTAGGGTGAGAACGACCGTGGATGAAGAGCTATAGCTTAAGGGGGCCGGGTGCGCCAAGGCAGAAGTGGATAAGTTAACCAGCGGATGTGGCTCTCATGAGTTGAAATGCCAGCAGAGTGAGCCTCAGGAGAGGTCATGAACTTGAATAGGGAGTTGGGCTTAGAGTCAGGAAGGGTATCTGGGCAGCCATGTGGGGTTTCATTAGCCAGAAGGTGCACAAAACTGAGTTGAATGGTTTTCTTTCTTCCTGAGAGTTGTTTTAAATTCTAAGTTTCCCATGAAGCAGCCTCTATTATAAGCTTACCAGTGCATCCCAAGACCGTAGTCTATTTAGCACAAGAAATACATACTGACCGAATGACGCAGGGAACAAAGCTGGGTGTATTCATAAACGTATATCTCACTTAGTAAGCACAGCAACACAGCATCGTATGGTGTGCTTACTCGCATCAGACGTACGCAGTTTGGGATCCAGAGAGGTCTAGTAACTAGACTTTTGTCCCCAGAACGAAGTTGGGATCAGAGTCTTGTGCCATGGTGAAATGATGCCAAAGCTCAGACCTTTTCTCCTGGGAAACACGTCCTCATTACAGTAGAGAGAAAAAGTGTTAGGAAAGCTAAAAAGTTTTCTGAAGAAAGGAAGATTAGCAGGAGAACGCAAATTTAGGGGGGTATTTTACTATTTTCCCTCAGTGTGGTATTCAGAGTGTATCTGTGTGTGTCATTTGAGCTATTGTCCTGGTGATAGTATGTTCAGGATTTTCCCTGAATAACCCAGTTTCAAATATTTTGTCCTGTTTTCCATATTGAAGTTGCTGAAGTGTCCTAATTTGGTTTGGGAGGAGGTGTTCAGTCAGGGGTAACTGCGTAGGAGAAGCTGGATGTGTCCACAGGAGACCGGTTTCCCTGGAGCACGGGGCAGGGGCAGCCCTGGGGGCGGGGGCGGGGGCCGGGCCTGCAGACGGGCGCTCCTGGGGCCTGGTGGGCTGTTTGTAAAGTGCAGTCGTATTTCTGACAGTGTTGAAAAGCCAGTGAAGCGGGTGCTTCAGCAGGAGCAGCGTGGGGATGGACACGATCTGATTTGTTTCTCTGAAAAATTGTCTTTGCTGCGGAGTATTCACTGTGTTAGAAGATGACAAAGGGAGTTAGCTCAGAGCAATCGAATGGTGGGTTCATTAAGAACAGGTCACATGCAGGAAAATGGTCTGGAATGAGGATGGTGCCCGTGCAGGGGCAAGTGGAATGTATCTGAGAGACATCTATGAGGTAGAGTTGTGTGTGGCGGGGGCTTGGGTACGGGAGGGGCACAAGAGGTGCTTTGCAGGTTTCTAGATGGAGAGGCGGCTGCATAGCGGGGCAGCCTTTTAATGAAAGAGGACAAAGGAAAAGAGCCAGCTTCCAATTGGGACATGCTGAGGTTGAGGTTTTTGATACTGGCAAGTGGAGACACCGGAGAGTGGGCGGTGGGATGTGGGTCTGGAGCTCAGAGAGGTTGAGGTGAGAATGCAGAGTGAGATCAGCAGTCGGGGTTTGCTGGGGAACAGAGAACCTCGTGCTCACAGTGGCTCCCAACTAAAGGCAGGTGTTCGTTCATCCAGGAGTTGGCGAGAGGGCTGTGGCGGTGCGGGGCTGTGCTGGGAGGGGCGGGCTGGACGTCAGGCTGCTGTTCAAGTTCAGGGCTGCCGCACGTGTCTGCATTCCTTTGGACCAGCCGCTCCCAGGACATGTTCCTGCTCCCATGTGTGAGTGTGAGGGAGCAGCCTCTTACAGCTTCTGCTTCTGTCACGTCCCCTGACATGGTGCTCACCACATCCAGGGATGCAGTCAAGCTCACAGTCAAGGCGAAGCCATGTCTATGGCAAAGCATGAAGAATTGGAATCAATAACGATCCGGTCTACCGGAGTGCGTCTGAGCCTTGAGACATTTAATGCTTGAGTAAAGGAGGAGGAGGAGGGTGTCCCCGGGCGACTAAGAGTTGGCAGTTAAGCAGTGAGTGTGGCGTCGCTGAAGCCAAGTTTGCAGAGGGAGCTAGTGAGGGCAGCTACGTCGGATGCTATTCCTGGCCAAGTAGGATGAGAACTGAAACACGGAGATCAGACTTCTCGACGCGGATAACTGTAGTTTAAAGAAATGTAACGTAGTCTAGGTGGAAGCCAGATTGGAATGGGTTGTGCATTACATGGTTGCCAGTCTTTGATTTGATTTATGATAGCAAAGAAAAAGAAAACAAAAGTAAAACAAAAACAGTAACAATAACAGTCGTACCCCACAAAATAACATGGCTATACCATTACAGTCAACATGTATGGGTTACCTTGTAGAAGTCAACAGAAAACTAATATTTATAGGACCTGTTATAAATATTAACCTGTTTACCTTTACCTGTCTTTAGTCATTATAAAATTCCTATGAGAATGTAGCATTATCTGTATTTTCTAGGTGAGAAAGCTGAACTTCTGAAAGGTTAAGCAATTTTCGGTAGATAGGATGATAAGACGGCACAGTTATGACCCAGACTCCGAAGTCCTGAATTCTTGGCCAGCAGCCAGTCCTGACACTGGTTCTCAAAGGAGCAGATGTTTGCTCTTGAGTAAAATGCACATGTATTTTGCTAACAAGGTATTGATTCCAGTTGAGTCTTTCTGTGAGCTGAGATCAATCACGTGTGTATCACAGGGGCTACTTTTGTCCTTTTGTCTTAAGACCTAGAATAAATCCGTGACTTTCTACCTCCGTGCCTTTCAGCCCACCCTCTACTCTTTGCCCTCCAAATCAGTACTTTTCAAGCTATCTTTGTTGAAAGATGGCTTTTCTCCCGACAATAAGTTGCCCACTGATATTTTTCTAAAATGTATTAATAATAAAAATAAATTGTTAGAAAAATGAATTAAAAAATCTTTGCAAAATACATGCATGTTTTTCTATTGCCTGTTATTTAGTTTCAACAGACATAAATTTATCCTCTCAAATATCTATACAGGTTTCCATTTCTGGAAACTGTATTAATAGTTTGCTGACCAGCAGGGGAACACATCTTGAGTAATACTGCGCTAAATCTTGCCCTCCTAGGTAAAACAGTTTTAAGGATGAGGGTGTGTTTTCTCATGACTGCCTTAGATAAGGGCTGGTCTAAGTCATCTGCCCTGAGGACTTACGCTACCTGGATCTTAGCCAGACTGAGTGTCATAGGTAGGTTTCATGTTCATTATCACTTCCACCTCCCAGGAGAGAATATTCCAGAAGGAGGCCAAGAATCAAGAGTGTATCATACTTAAAAGAGAATCTGAAATGTCACAGGATAATTCAGAGAACATGTGCAACGTCTTAGAGGCCTATAAACTCTTCATCAGTAACGTCCATTACTCTACCAACCAACGCCAAGGCCAAAGTCATTCTTGGCTTGATCTCTGTCAGTTGCAGATACATCTGCTTCCAAAATCCGTGCCATTTCCATTGCTCGTGGCGTGCAAGTCAGAGGATGCAAACACATCATAGCTCAGTACAGTAATAGGCCTTTTTTATATCTGTCATTCAAAGTAAAGGGTAAAGCCATTGCCATCTCTCTCTCAAGCTAATGTCTGTTGTCTAAATATCATTTCAGGTATCACTTTGCATCATAATCTGTCTGATTCCATCTGCAGATTCTATACGTAGGGCTGCAGACCATCATCGTGTGCCTTGAAGGCTGCAGTCTCCTTGAGTAACTCTTATTCTGTGACTTTCGCTATGCCAGTGTTCTTATTTTCCTGTCCTAGCAAGTGTTATCTCATCCTTGTTTATGTATTGTTTTCTTTATGAAATCTAGTCTGGCTTAAATACCCTTGCTCGTCTTACTCGACGTGGTCTGTGATAGCCACTGGGTCCCTGTCTCACTGCCTGTCTCATGTTCCTCCACTGCCTCACACATGATACTAACCCAGGCCTTTTAAACCTCTTGCTGAGCAAGGTTGTGTGAGTTTTCAGACGGGTGCTCGGGGTCTCAGAGTATTTAAAGTGTGTGTTGTTCTGGTTTGTTTATACTTCTTCCCTTGCTTGCTGAACTTCATTATAAGCCATCTAGTTTTTTCCCACTGTTGCCTGGTCATTTAAACATTGAACTTTATGATTCTTTTTTTTTTTTCCCCCCAGTAGAAGATGTTCATTTCAAACCATTGCACTTAAGTGAACAGTGGGTCCTCATTAGAACTTCTAATTTAGTTGTAAGAGGCTGTGATTGCAAATTCACTTATGGATTTTTAAATAAGGAATAGTTCTCCTTTTGTGCCTCTCATTAATCATGAGTGAGAATGTTAAATGGGCCCCAGTTTGTTGTTGAAATTAATAGAGTGAATACTGTCGGGCTCTTCAAAATTGCACACACAGAACCATTGAAGTGAGCTGTGATCCTGCCACTGCACTCCAGCCTGGGCTACAGAGTGATGCTGTCTCTAAACAAACAAAAACAGCTATTTTATTTATTTCTTCAGTGTTTATGTGCTTTACGTTTTTGTAACAATTTCGGTAAATTGGTTAAAGAGCCCCAAAGAATTCAAAGAACAGAAAGACTTTTCAGAGGCAGTCTTTCTTCCAGGACAATATTCATGCATTTGACCTTGGTCTAATGGATTTATCGCTGGCCCTTCCTAGCTATCCATTACTGTATTTGGAGTCTGTTGCGCTAGTTTTTATAAACTGAGGTATTTGGGACCACTCGAGGCTTACAAACCAAGCAAACGATTCTAAAGCTGTTGGTGAAGCGCAAAGGGCCAGTGTATGGGAGTGTGTGGTAGAATTCTGCTGCCCCTGAGGCAGAATAGACAAACCCACAAACCACGGCTAGTGCCATCCTCGGAGCTTTCTTCCCATTCCCCTTGAGGACTGCAGCGTCCTGTCTGTCTTGGACCCTGGGCATGTGTGTGTATGAGAACAGGCTGGAGGTAGAGTTTAGTGCTTTATTTCTTAAGACATGCAGTGGTGGGTGGTGGTTTATGACTCATACTGGGAGTCTACTGGGATTCACCACCCAGACTTGTGAAGACGGTAATGTCTGTGTACAAATAGTTTTATATATATGTATATCACAGTTCTTGTTTTTTGTTTTGGTCCCAGGAGGGGGTAGCAGAAAGCATGTAGGCATGAAGTGAGAGGCCCTTGATTTAAGGCCTGATTTTTTAACTGGTTTTGGACCTTGTGTAAGTTTATCACACTCTCACAACTTTAATTTCCTTATCTGTACGATAGAAATAATGTTACTTTCTTCTCATTATTGTCACGAGGATGAAAGGACTCAGAATAAGTGAAAGTTATTTTTCGTCTAGAAAATCATACGGAAGTTGAAAATTTTGTTTCTTTCCTTTCCACTATGTTGACAGAGCTCTTTCTTTCTGTGGCCCGCCCTTATCCCACCCCCCGACTCGAGCCTGGACTGCTTAGGCCAGAGCTTAATCTCTTCATGCGACAGACCAGCCCAGGAGCAGAGGTGCCAACGGGCAGAATCTTTATCGCCTCAGCTCTACTGCGCCGATCCCGATGCCTGCCTGTCTTTAGATTTCACGCCTTAGCAGGAAATAAGCGTATTTCACTATCTCAGACCAAGTGGAACCAAGATAAGCATTCATCTGCGCGGGTTCAAACCCTTGCTCTCCCTCGCACTCACTGTGTGACGTCTGGGATATTACTCAAGCTCTCTGAGCCTCCGTCTCCTCATATGGAGGCTGAGAGTAGGGCTACACTGCCCACAGGGGCGCTTGTCTGGATTTGTCCGGAAAAGTGGTCTCTGTGAAGGGCCAAAGTGTTCAGTAATTGGTATATATGGTGATTAATAGTAATTAATGATATACCTTATATGAGAATTTTAAATCCTCCTTTCTCATGAGTTATGGACAAAGGAGATGTAACCAAGTGTTTTTATGATAATTAAATCCATTTTCATAAAAGAAAGTTTTAAGATTCTTTTAACAGATTGTACCCTATAATGATCGTTGACTTTCTCCTTATTTGCAATGAAACAAATGATACTCATCGTTCATTTCCTTTTCCCCAGAGAGAGAGAGAGAGAGAGAGAGACACACACACACACACACACACACTCACACACTCTCTCTCCCTCTCTCTCCCTCTCACTCTGCCTGTTTGGTCTTCAGCACTGACGGATATTGTTTCACGATGATAGAAGAAGATGATTCTGGGATGCCTGTGGTCACTTCCGGATGCCTCGGACTAGAAGGCTCAGATTTTCAGTGTCGGGTAAGGACGATCACTGGATTCTACTCTATAGCCCTTCATCGGCTGGGTTTCCAACAAATTTCAAGCAAGTTAAAATAATTTTTTCTTGGCCATTCTGTTTCTAGTACACAATGACATTTAGGTTTTTGAAGGACCACACATAGGATGACAGCAAATGGTGGTCCCATAAGATTGTAACACCATGTTTTTACTGTACCTTTTCTGTGTTTCGATACACAAGTCCTTACCCTTGGGTTACAGTTGCATCCAGTATTTAATACAGTAACATGCTGTCCAGGTTGTAGCCTCGCTGCAATAGGCTATACCATATAGCCATTGTGGGTAGTAGGCTGTACCTTTTAGGTTTGTGTTAGTATACCAAGTGATGTTCGCACAATGATGAAGTCACCCAATGACAAATTTCTCAGAATGTTTCCCCATCTTTAAGCATGCATGACTATAATTGTGAAAATGATTGAAAATTGCCATTGGGCCAATTCTCCCTTCAATTTGAAATCTAATACTCTTTTTATTTTTGCTGTTAACTTCTTGCTTAGTGTCTCATTAGATCGTCTTCCTCAAAATCCAGTTTAGCTAATCTTCGCATTAAGACAAGCTGCCTTCCTCAGTTCACACAGTGTACGTTGGTTATTATAAATGCAGTAGTGATTTTGAAATGCAAAAATTGCCATAAGATAACACATGGTGATTTGAAAGACGTTACCTGATAGAAAATAACACTTTCAAGATGCTTGAGTCAAGTGACTGGAAATCTAAATAAGTTCTCTCAGTAGCGATGGTGTCTTAAGTTACAGATGATGTGGCTTTGAACTTTGGAGGACACCCACTGAGAGATGTGTGGTTTCACTTGCAGGACACTCCGATTCCGCATCAGAGAAGATCAATCGAGTGCTGCACGGAAAGGGACGAGTGTAACAAGGACCTGCACCCTACGCTGCCGCCGCTGAAGAGCAGAGGTAAGGGGAGCCAGGCTCTGGGCTGGAGAGGATTTGGGCACAGTGCGAGTGACAGCTAGAACTATCAGCTCTTTTCCTAATGTATGTGCCTGCACCGTTTTCCAGTGCAGGAGCGGAGGACTGAGGCAAGATGACATAATGAAGCTGTCATTTAAAGACACGTGCAAGTAGTTCTTGGGAAAATAGTTGTACGTGGCTTCACTCTTGGGATTTTTATTACTTTAACTTCTCCCCATTTCCGATCAAAAAACTAGAGTTGCTGGAGTATGTGTGTTGCGGGAGGGTGGGGGAGGGAGATGGAGCTTTCTGCTCACCCCTAAAGTTATTCAGAAGTTGTGTTTTCACTTAAAAATGATCATTTGGCTACATTTGTTTTGATAATAAAGACCCTAGAAAAGAGTGAATGAAAGATTATTTGTTATGTGGCATTTCCTTTCATTTATGCTAGAGTAACTACTTTTTAATCAAATCATATATAATATATTGATAAAATGGGAAAGATGTCTAAACGTTTTAATTTCAAAACTTATGCATGTAAGAGTTGCTCATTTTACAAAGAAAAATATTGCATCCCAAGAGACTTTTTGTTACGAAAAGCCCCTATGGTTCCTTCCTCCTCCTTGCTGTCACCATAAAATAAATGATTTGTAATTGCTGTGGGGTTTCAAATCCTAAGTCTTATTTAAGTGATTGAGAACGATCCCTCATGAATGATTTTACTTCTTGAGAAGAGAAACGCTTTCCAACAAAATAAAATGGAATTTCATGACTTTCATAACACTTTATAACATTTTTCCTTTACTAGTCTAGAAAGCTGTAAAAGATTGGTCCATAATAACTCACATCAAAACCTTACAGGAAGGTTTTTTTGTTTGTTTGTTTGTTTGTTTGTTTTTTGCCAGGTAACAAACATGCTAGGTGTTAGGGATACAGAAATGGATGAAGACAATTCTTCTTCCCAAAAGTGTAGACTAGGGTGTAAGAGAAAAGCATATAAATAAGTAAGATTTTATTTGGTCAGGAATATCTCGGTAGTAGAGTTAAATTATAAAGTGTATTAAGGACACAAAAGAGTGGATCGCTAGCTATGTCTGGGATGGGAGGATGTCACAATTGCTTTATAGAAGTGATACCTGAACAAGACTTTTTAAGGATGAACAGGAGTTTGCTAAGTGGATAAGGCAGAATAGGCCAAGTGGATAGAAATTTAAAAATTAAAATGGCTAACATTACCCTAGCACTGTGTTAAATATTACGTAAATTAATCAATTTTAGCCTCACAAGAACCGTATGAGGTACTTAGGATTGTGATTTCCACTATAAATATGCGGAACATGCAGGACAGAAGGGTTTGCTGCCTTTGCTAAGTTTGCACCGTCTGTAAGTAGCGGTGACCCTCAACAGAGGCCGTAGTTAAGCACAGAGGTCTGCTTTGTAATATTTGAGAGGCATTTGCAGAATACAGGCGTATGATACAACATGTCTGGATGGAAAAAAAATCTCACACCTGAGCGAGATGGAGCCAGATTCCAGTTAGGATGAGGAAGGTGAAGGGCGTACCATCAGAGGAGGTTGAGACTATGGGCACTTACGAAAACAGCGGACTAAGTCTGTAGAGGACAGAGTGAAACAGCTTTGTGCTTTCGTGCCCTGAGGATCCCAGGCTGTGCCTTAGGCAAGGTCTCTGCAGATGCCACCTCACCCTTTGGGCCCATCATTTTGGGGTTCAGGAACAGTCACTGCAGACTGTGGTCTGAGAGCCCCGCCCTTATACCACAGAGCTGCTGCCCCCCCCCCCTTTTTTTTTGGCTTCCCTCCTGTACACGTGTATGGTATTTTTGTTGAACGTGTACTGTCTATGTTTGCTGAATATCAGTGGTTATTTCCAAGATCCTTTCTAGGCGTATGATTTTTTCCTCCCATTTCTTATTGTAATTGTGAACCACCTTCCAGCCTTGTAAGAACAGTCCTGGCGTTTTAACAGCTGCAAACCACTTAGTCATTAGAGAGGAGACAGGAGTGACAGAATGCAGTTCTGTTACACCACTGGCGACTCGTACTTGTCTCTCGGGGTGACCAGGCTTCCCTGGGGAGTCCTTGCTTCTGCTTCCCGGAGCAGCTGCAGGGACAGCCAGGTAGAACCTGCTACCCTGCAGAGGGCTGGGGACTCTGCCCTTTCCCTGATGGGAATCTGGAAACATTCGCTTTGCTAGACCCTGGCAGCGACTTGAGTCGTTTGCATTGTTAATGCTCTGAGCACGGGTAATGGCAGACGAAAACGTGACCAGCGTGACCAGCAGAAACGAAAGGGTTATTGATAAGGATCACCTATGCACCAGGGAAGACAAGCAGGCGGTAGATGAGGCTGCAGGGGACAGGGTTATTGGGGCAAAGGAAAGCAAAACGGGAAGGTAACGCAAGCCTTAAATAAATGCAATGCTTGATGGCAAGGAAAGAGTCCCTTAGATCCTTCTGGGCTCATTGCTCTCATACATCAGAAATATAATAAGTAATAAATATAGTGTTCTTGCAGCTCAGGGTGTACTCTGTGTCTTGCATTTACATGGACAGTAAAAGTAGTGAAGCTCGACATCACTCGAATGGAAAAGTATTCTGTGTTCATGTACTTAGAGTATGTTGTGATTATATGGTTAGTTTTATTTGAGTATCTTGTGTTCTCTTTGGATTTCTGCAAAATCAGGCTTTTGTTATGGATAAAATTGGAAATACATTTTAAGCGAAGTTTCCAGCAGCAGTCTTTACATGTGTATGTGCTGTGGTAGTTGTGTGCCTGATCCACATGTGACCGCACTGTGAACATGCTGTCACTGGTGGAGCTCTTGTGACATCTTGGATCTATTGCTAACTCTGCATAGTGGCATGGAGAAAAAAAATTTACTAAGACAATTTATGGTGTAAAATTTTAGCCTGCTTAATTTTAAGAGCTTAGAAGTTATATTCCAGATTTACTAAGCAACGCGTTTCAGACAGTGAACGTGCTAACTAGGTAGGACTTGTTTGTGTTAAAGCCTCAGTGGCTTTTTGAGAGCAGACGAGATCGGGCGCATTCGGGGTGGGATGGCCAGACCTGAATGGCCTTTTTGGACATGGACTATAGTAGTTCAAGTTCCTGAACTCCTTTTTCCTGGACCATTGGCAACATTTCTGAATTTATTAATATGAAACTTCTTGTCCTTAGTGGTCTTTCGTTTAGTCTTCTCAGAGGTAGACTGCTTTCATTAGTATTTCACAAGTAGTGTGTATGGATCATGACTAGCTGTTAAACATATATATTTTGGACTGATGAGTAAATCAGGACATTGACCATCATGAGATTTGGACAGGAAATTTGTACTTGTGAATTTGTAGTTTAAAATACTAAATATATATTATATGGTAATATATAAATGTAAACTTTCTCTGAAATATGTTAAAGTAAGATTTATTTTTAATTGATGTGTTCATGTCAATATCCTGATTTTGGGAATTGTATTACTGTTTGGTAAGACAATGTCTTGTTTTTGGAGTGTACTCTGAAGAATTTATAAATGGATTAGGGGCATTACGTCTGCAACTTTGAATGATCCAAAAATAATACAGATATACAAATAATTAAAAAATATAACTGCAAATGTATACATGTATACATATTAGAGAATGAGAGAAAGAGAAGCGCTGAGTGAGCAAGCGAATTATAAAACAAATATAAAATGTTAACAATGAGAAATCTGGGAGAAGGACTTACTAGAGTTCTTTTTTCTTACAGTTTTTCTTGAAGGCTGAAATGATTTCAAAATAATTAAAATACATGTTCACATTGATGGTACAATAGAAACCGTTGCAGTCTTTTTGAAGGATATTTGATGGTATATGCGGAAACATTTAAAATATATGTCCTTTGAACTAATAATTCTACTTCTAGAAATCTTTATTAAGGAAATAATCATTGATGTGCAGAGATGTATGTGTAAGAGTGATCATTACAGAATTTTAGATACTAAAGCCAAGAAGTCTGATTGCAGAGTCTTTGAAATCTCCTAAATCCATGACAACAGGTGAATGGCTTTCTAATTAGGATGTGTCTACATATAATACAATCTAGTTTTTAAAAATCATGTTGCCATAATGTATAATTTCAAAGAGCTAGAAGGAGGATCTTGAGTGTTCCCAACACAAAGAAATGGTAAATGTTTGAGATGATGGTTATGCTAATTATTTAATACTCTGATCTGATCAGTATACATCATATATATCGATACATCACCGTGTACCCTATAAATACGTAAAATTGTCATGGGTCAATTAAAAGGATAAGTAATATTTTTAAAAAGTTAACCAACTAAAAAGTCATGTTACAAAATTTTTTTTTATGTGGAAGATGTTCACATTTAATTTATAAAGGAAAACAATCTAGTTGTAAGGCAATACAATAATGCCTTTTTGTGAAATATTTTGCTCATGAACTTTTTTTATTCATTGAAATTATACTGCAATGGCATATGCTAAACTGTTAGCAGTAATTTTTCCTGAGTAGTGAGGAGGTAGTGATTTTGATTATCTTGTTTTAGTTAGTGGGTTCTTTTCAATTTTTCTTCTTGGAACATACCATACTTTTGAATGAAAAAAGTTACATTGGGTGGGATAAGGTCTCTTGCTAAAATATTTAGGTGGCCATATATTTAGCGGTATACAAGATAGTTGGAAAGCCTCTTGTCCATAGTAACTGAATGCATAAATTACAATACTAAATTAAATAACAGTAATAACCCTCTCAAAGGTACATGGTACCCTTGATAAGAACAGTGCTAATTCTGTTACTATATAAGTGCACCTGGTTTTAAGTCAGGTTTCTCAAAATATGTCCCAGCGACCACCTGCATAAAAATCACCTGGGATGATTATTAAAAAGTAAAATACTTTGAAAAAAATCTCTGGGGTTAAAGTCAGTAAAATGCATTTGTACAAAGGTAAGCCATTCTTATTTATTATCAGGTTTGAGAAATCATGCTCTAAGTAAATCTGGTTTCTCAAGAACTAGAGTTAAAACCAAATAATGTTTAATAATTTGTTCTATAAAAAACACATTCTTTGGCTGGAACATATGCATTCTTTTAAAATATGATTCCATTATAAAAAATTAAGCTGTGTAGTTTTGAAGGACATCTTTGTTTAAAGTGATGCGTACCCATATATTCTATATTTGGCAACATTTGAGTAGTCCTTTTATACTCATCCTAAGATGATTTTGTGTTTTATGTACAGTGAATTATAGATTCACTTTTTATTCAAATTCATGATCACATGAAAGAGCCTGTGCACCCATTAGATGGATCTGGAATAAAGATTAACTACCTGCTTCTATTTTAGGTGCATGTATCCCTTTACCTGTGTTCGTGTTCTTTTATCCTGTGTCAAGCCTATACTTTCCAGAAAGGAAGAAATGTGTGCTTTTGAACTAAGCGCCTAGATGAGTGATGATTCATTCTAGTCAAACTTGTTTAATTTTGAGTATATATGTACTTTTTTTATGATCACTTGGCACGTTGAAAGGGTCTTTCCCATCTTGCACGGATGCTTAGGAAGGACTTCAAGGAAAGAGTAGCTTCCTAATTTTTAAGTGAAAATAACCTTCCTGTTACAGCTCTCTTTCTTTTTCATTTCAGATTTTGTTGATGGACCTATACACCACAAGGCTTTGCTTATATCTGTGACCGTCTGTAGTTTGCTCTTGGTCCTCATCATTTTATTCTGTTACTTCAGGTGAGTTTCCAGCATGTCAATGGAGAATTTTGAGTCTATAGTATCTTCCTGATATTAATATTCTACCACTTTTTCCTGTTGACGCTTTTCACCACAGCTTTCTTTGACCTAGTTAGATCTTATATTTAACTGAAAATATCTGTTGCTGCTGATAAATATTTATTCCTGATAAAGTTATAAATAGGTACGTATCTCATTTCTGCTTTGGACATCATAACTACCCGGCTAAATATTTCATCCCTAAGGAAACTAGGGTAGTTGGAGAATGCAGGGACTCATTGCTACTTAGATTGGATTCTAAGCAGAGGAAATGGCATGTTGAACTAAGAGTGGCTCAACTAATTCCTTATTTCCTGAGCTAAAAATTCCTCTTAGTATTAAAATATTTTAAGTGTAATTTATAGATGAGTTACTAAAGCATGTTCAGTTATTAAAGTTAAGTATGGTAGTTACAAATTACTTTGTCACCTAAAAACTTGTTTCCTAGTTTGACAAATATCAAGGACCTTTCTATTTATATCATTTGCCTTTTGAACAATTGAGTACTCATTTGGGATACTTTGTAGATGAATGGGTTAGTTGGTTCAAATAAATTCATTTCGAATTGAAGACATAGTTGTTATTAACAAAGTTGTAAAGCTTAATTTTATTTATCTGTTTTTGCTTTATACATTACCTTGTAAGAGAGTTAGCTATAATGTTTTTGTAAACCAAAAATTTGCAGCTTTCGTTAATTAGGGACCTTTAAAAAAGATTTTAGGGAATGGATATTGGAGCTGTTTAGAAACACTAACAGAGTGTAGCCTGCTTGGATATATACAATCAAAAGCAATTGAGAAGAAAAATCGTAGATGGTCGATACTAAACATGTAGTTTATTTTTTTAAAAAAGAGGTTAGCAAAATAATAACGATTCGTGTTTTGGAAACCATAACTAAGGGCAGCAAATAGGAAGCATTTAATCTTGTGTTGTATTTATGCACTAAAATAAATGCTGTTGCGATTACTGGTTCAGCTGCAATGTTTTACCCCTGTCATTGCATTTCTTAAATTAGCTTCATCTATCCTTCTTTAGGTATAAAAGACAAGAAACCAGACCTCGGTACAGCATCGGGTTAGAGCAGGATGAAACCTACATTCCTCCCGGAGAATCCCTGCGAGACTTAATCGAGCAGTCGCAAAGCTCAGGAAGTGGATCAGGCCTCCCTCTGCTGGTATGAGAAGAACATACCGTGGATTTAAAGGAAATGCGTGCTGAAAGGAAATGTCAATAAGCACAGGGTGTCATTTTACTGAAGCAGATAGGGCGGTGGGCAAGGAGAAAGCTCTGTGCAGTCGGGTTGGACATCACATCTCAGATGCAGGGCTTCCTGATAATGTTTTGACTTATTGAGGGTAAGGTGATTGTTTTTTAATGGAAGTATATGGTTACAATCCAGACCCTCAGACATTCTGATAAAGAGCAGATCAGAAAACGTTAAACATGGGGCCATCTTCCCTCTGTTTCCATCAGGATAGCATTACTGCACTTTGGCCTGGCTTTTGAAGGCAAAAGTCTTGCAACCAACTGGGATCTGAGTGCTGCTACAAAGCAAGAAGGCTGGGTTTCAGCTGCAGGGTTTTATATTTCAGGGTGAAGTCCCGGCTTTTCCATTTGGGAGAGGTTTAATTTTCTTCTGAGGGTCAGCGCTGTCAATATTGAAGAGAATGTATAGCAAATCCAGGGCGCTTGCTTTAATGAGAGAAGTGCTGGATTCTTTTGTGGACCATGTAGAAAGATTGTGATTTGGGATGGAAAAGATTAATTCCTTAGAAATATTTTTATATTTTTGAGAAATATGAGAATTAATGAGAAATATTTTTCTTAAGATTGATCAATCTTAAGATTGATTTTCCTAATCCTTGTGGTCTGGTTCTGACTTTGGCTGTCTTGTGTACTCGATACCTTTGAAGCTTCTTAAGTGAGGAATCTTTTCTGAAAAGTCTTATATGTATTATTAGTTTAGCCTTATTAAGCAAAGTATTTTAATTCATATATTTGTGCATAGGGGGATGTGTATGTGTGTCGCTAATTCAGGGATATAGCAGAGAGTACAGAGCATTATTTTACAGCTACGTGTTTTCTAGTGTCTAAACATGAACTTAAACTTTAGAGACTATCAAATATCTAATCACTAGATGAGATGACAATCTTGGAATAGTGATAATTCCTTGTAAATACTTAAATAGTTGTTCACAGTATGCATGAAATAATTCTCTTATGGGAATTACAGTTACAGTGGTTATATCTTACAGACATTTTATTTATGCAGTCAAACCTTTAAAAATTGATATCTAAGAATGTAATATAGAATGAAAGTTTTTCAGGTATAGAAAGACCAGAAACATTTACCAAATCAAATAAAAACTAAAATAAATCACAGCTTTAAAAATTTTCAAGTTATATTTTTAGGTTCTTAGATGCTGTAATAAAAAATACAATGCAAGGCTGTTTTAAATTTCTGAATACAATTTAATGACACTTATTTTTTTCTGGGCTAGTGAGTACCAGCCATTTTTAAAAATTTTTAGTTATTATGGGTATATAATAGTTGTATACATTTATAGGGTGTGTGTGATGCTTTGATGTAGACATACAATGTGAATTAATCAATTCAGGGTAATTGGGATAGCTATAAGCTCAGGCATTTATCATTTCTTTGTGTTAGGAACATTACATTTCCACTCTTCTAGTTATTTTAAAGTATACCCTAACTTATTGTTGATTATAGTCACTTTGTTATGCTATCATATATTGTTCATTCTAATTAACTATATTTGTGCACCCATCAGCCATCCCCATTTTATCTTCCTCTCCCTGCTACCCTTCCCAGCCTCTGGTAATTATCATTCTCTGTCTCCGTGAGATCAATTGTTTTTAATATTTAGCTCCCATGTCTGAGTGAGAACATGTGAGGTTTGTCTTTCTGTGCTTGGCTTATTTCATTTAACATAATGTTCTCCAGTTCCACCCACATTGTTGCAAATGGCAGGATTTCATTCTTTTCTGTGGCTATATAATATTCCACTGTGTATATGTACCACAATTTCTGTATCCATTCATCCACTGATGGCCACTTAGGTTGATTTTAAATCTTGGCTGTTGTGAATATGCTGCAATAAACATGGGAATGCAGATATCTTTTCTATATACTGATTTCCCTTCCTTTAGATATATGCCCAGCAGTGGGATTGCCGAGGCATATGACTATTCTATTTTTAATTTTTGAGGAACCTCCATACTGTTCTCCACAGTGGTTACGCTAATTTACATTCCCACCACAGTGTACGAGAGTTCCCCTTTTTCAACATCTTCGCCAGCATTCTTTATTCCCTGTCTTTTTGATAAAAGCCATTTTAACTGTGGTGAGAAATCTCATTGTAGCACTGATTTGCATTTCTCTGATGTCTAATGATGTTGAGCATTTTCTCGTATACCTAGTAGCCATTTGTATGTCTTCTTTTGAGAAATGTCTGTTCAGAAACTTTGCCCATGTTTTAATCAGATCATTTGACTTTTTCCTGTAGAGCTCCTTATGTATTCTAGTTATTAATTCTTTGTCAGATGGGTAGTTTGCGAATATTTTTTCCCGTTCTGTGGGTTTTCTCTTCACTTTGTTGATTGTTTCTTTTGCTGTGCAGAAGCTTTTTAGCTTGATGTGATCCCATTTGTCCAATCTGGCTTTGGTTGCCTGGGCCTTGGGTGTATTACTCAAGAAGTCCTTGCCCAGACCAACCTCAAACTCTTGGTTTAAAGCAGTTCCCTGCCTCAGTCTCCCGAGTAGGCGTGCCACCACACCTGGCTGACTTTTCTATATTTTTGCAGAGACAGGGTCTTGCTCTTGCTCAGGCTGGTCTTGAACTCCTAGCCTCAAGCAATCCTCCTGCCTCAGCCTCCCAAAGTGCTAGGATTACAGGCATGAGCCGCTGTGCCTGGCTTCTCCTTCATGTTTTTTTTTTTTTTTGAGACAGAGTCTCACTCTGTTGCCCAGGCTAGAGTGAGTGCCGTGGCGTCAGCCTAGCTCACAGCAACCTCAAACTCCTGGGCTTAAGCAATCCTACTGCCTCAGCCTCCCGAGTGGCTGGGACTACAGACATGCACCACCATGCCCGGCTAATTTTTTCTCTATATATTTTTAGTTGGCCATATAATTTCTTTCTATTTTTAGTAGAGACGGGGTCTCGCTCTTGCTCAGGCTGGTCTTGAACTCCTGACCTCGAGCGATCCACCCGCCTCGGCCTCCCAGAGTGCTAGGATTACAGGCGTGAGCCACCGCGCCCGGCCATTCTCCTTCATGTTTGAAGGATATTTTTGCAGGATGTAATATTCTAGGGTTAAGATTTTTTTCCTTCAGCACTTTGAATATGCCATGCCACTCTCTCCTGGCATGTATGGTTTGCACTGAGAAGTCTGCTGCCAGATGTATTGGAGCTCTTTTATATCTTATTTTTTTCTTTTTCCTTGCTTCCCTTAGGACCTTTTCTTTATCTTTTCTTTGGGAGCTTGATTATTAAATTCCTTGAGGTAGTCTTGTTTGGGTTAAATCTACTTGGTGTTGGGTGACCTTCTTATACCTAAATATTGATACCTTTCTCTGGGTTAGGAAAGTTCTCTGTTGTTATTTCTTAGAATAACCTTTCTACCCCAGTCTCTCTTTACCTCCTTTTTAAGGCCAATAACTCTTAGATTTGCCCTTTTGAGGCTATTTTCTAGTTACTCTTTTTTATCTTGTGACTGAATTTTCAAGTAGCCTGTCTAAGCTCATTAATTCTTTCTTTTGTTTGGTCAATTCTGTCATTAAGAAACTCTGATGCATTTTTCAGTTTGTCAGTTGAATTCTTCAGCTCCAGAATTTCTGCTTGATATTTTTTGAATTTTGATTTCTTTATTCAATTTCTCTGATAGCCTTCTGAATCCCTTCTCTGTGTTGTCTTGAAGTTCATTGAGCTTCTTCAGGACAGCTATTAATATTTGGACTTCTTTGTCTGAAAGGTCACACAACTCCATCATTCCACAATTGGTCACTGGTACCTTATTTAGTTTGTTAGGTGAGATCATATATTCCTGTATGTTCTTGATGCTTGTGGATATGCGTTGAGGTCTGGGCATTGAAGAGTTACGTATTATATTAATTTTGATCTTTGCAGTCTGAAACTTGTTTGAACCCATCCTTCTTGAGAAGGCTTTCCAGATAGTCAAAGGGAATTGAGTGTTGTGATCTGAGTCTTGGTCACTGCAGCCGTATTAGCACTGAGGATGCCCAGGGCCTAGTAATTCTGTCTCTTGGAGACTCCTGGTGGTGCCGCCTGGGTGGACTTGGGTAGGACACAGGAGAATTCCCTGGGTTACCAGGCAGAGTCTCTCACTCCCTGCTGGGCTGATGGGGTTGGGAGAGGAGTGGCCTGGGCACTCCCTCATGGCCACCAGCACCAGGTCACACCTGACACCAGCCCAGTGTCACCCAAAGCCCGTGGTGACTGCAGCCTGGCTACCTCTGATGTTTATCCAAAGTCCAGGGGCTCTTCAGTCAGCAGGTGGGGAGTCCTGCCAGGACTGAGTCCTTCCCTTCAGGGCAGCCTGTCTCTTTCTGGCCCAGGGTGGGTCCGGAAATGCCATCCAGGAACTAAGGCCTGGACTCGGGGCCTTCAGGAGTCTGCTTGATACTTCATTTGACTGTGGCTGAGATGCTACTCAAGTTGCAAAACAAAGTCCTGTGGATTTTTCACTTGCCTTTCCCCAAGTGGAAGAAGACTGTCCCTGAGCTGAACTCCCTGAAGTTGGGGGCAGGTGACACAGCCATTGACTTGGCCTCCACCACTGATGTCTCACGTACCCCAAGTCCACTGGCTCTGAGCCAGCACAGCCACAGGAATTGCCCAAGGACTACCGCCATTTTTGCCTGACTGCCTCACAAATTCAGTCCAGTTCCCGGCCTGCTTTTTTTCACGTGATGCTAGGCGGGACTCAAGTTTGGGGTGGAGGATTTTCCTCTGGCCGAGCTGGTCTAAATGCTCCCCCGCTGGGCACTGGCAGAATAGTGCCCTGTGCTGTGTTCCCCCGTGCCAGGGTGGCCCTGGGTTTCAATGCAAGGTCTCACGATCACTGCACTCTCCCTCCCCTGGCCCACAGGCTCTCTCTCCATTTGGCCTGCCGTGGAGGCACTGGGGGGGCGCTGGGGGAGGGGTGCCACCGTAGGCAATGCAGGACTGTCTCTTCTGCCCTCCTCAGCGCCTCTTTCTTTTACATATTGTTAAAACCAGGTAGTATGATCACTGACCTGATTTTTGGTTGTTCTGAAGGTGAAGAACCAAGGCTTGCTTGCACGGATAGTTGTTGAAATTGGTGTTCGTGCGGAGGGATGATCGCTGGAGGTTTCTTTTCTGCCATCTTGCTCCCTAGTAATGCTCTTTGCAATAAATCGTTCCTGTTCTGTCAAGCCTTGCCAATTCTGTCCGTCCTGTTGTTGAATTATGAGATATATCATCATTAGAAAAGCAGCAGATGCAAAACTGTTTATATTAGGAAATATTCCATAGACTTACATGAACAATGCTTTGTAACATCTGTAAAGAAAATGTAATGTTTCTTTAATAAATGTGAGCAGCGTCCTCTCAAGTGAGCAATTTACCTGCTTGTGTATTTGGCTCCCAACTGCTTGGTGCTCTTGACGCTTCTGTGTCTTCCTTTGGGAATGGGCATGCAGCGTGCAGAATGGCACCTCGCACAGCACGCCCGACTCCTCAAGGAAGGAGTGGACTTGCTTGTTTTCATCGGGCTTCACTGGCTTCCTGGCATAGCAGCAATTCTTTTACTCTTTCCTCGTAGGAAAAAAAATGACTGTCTTTTTCCCAAAAGCTTTCGGTCTGACATTAGTGCCTGTAACGATTCTGGCACTGAATAGCATCGCCTCAGTAATTGATAAAGTCATCCATTGTGAAAAACAGAACCCATCCTAGTTCACAGCCATCTGTGACAGGCAGAAAAGTGCCCCCTGGAAATGTCTATATCCTAATCCCTAGGGTCTGTTACGTTACATGGCAAATGGGAAATAAGATTGCTGATCAACTGGCCATGAGATTGGGAGATCATTCTGGATTGTCTGGCTTGGCCCAGTGTCATTGCAGGGGCCTTAGGAGTACAGAAAGAAACACTTTCAAGTTTTTACTTGATGTAAAGCATATCTCTACAAAAAGTACGTTCCAGTTTTCTGATCAGATCTTATGAGAGTTCTCTGCTAGATTCTTTATGTATATGTTCTAAAGTATGTAAATTGTAATAGATACTTAGCCCTTTCAGTCTTATGACTATTGCTATCAGAATTCAATGGTTATATTAAAATATTAAGAATATTTTAAGTGCAGATGGGATGAAGATCATGTATAAGCAGACATTTTACCTTGATGCCACTTAACTCATATTTTCTTTGTCTCTACCAAACTCTTTGTGTCTTCAGAGTTCTTTTATAGCTTGGTAAAAAAAAAAAAACCTTCCTGCCTAATGTGCTACTTTCTCTTGTCAACTCATTACCTTTTCTCTCTCATCTACTGTTTGGCCTTTCCATTTTGCATTTTTGATTGTAACAATTAACTGTTCCGCTTCAGAAGTGTAATTTTCAGTAGTCTTTTCTTGCTGATTTTCCATTCCATCTTCCGTTTCTTTACACGTTTCCTGTGTAGTTACTTGACAGTCTACATCCAAAATTCCAATATGTATCTGAAGTGGTTAAGTCTATTTAGGTTGTTCCTGTTGCCTCTCATTTATATTGGCTGTGTCTTTTTGTTTTAAGGAATTTATTCTGTGGGATCTTCTCTCACTCTTCCCCTTTTCTCCCTCTGATTTCTTTGTTCCCTTTTCTCCCATCCCCCAACCCCCACCTCTTAGAGATTTTCTTTATTTTCTTGTGAGGCCGACAGTGCATTACAGTGTATTTCTTACATTAAATATGTTATCCATGATCAAGTCATATGGTGGCAAAAATTCCTTCAGAGTACTGTGAGCCCACCATAGTCATAGAATGAAAAGTATTCTGCACATGATTTCATCCAGAGAGGGGTTGTATTTGGGAGCCAACGTGTGCTACCAACCTAGCGCACATTTACTACCATCTGATGGTCCCCTCTGCATGCTGAAGCCCTGGGCTCAGTTCCTCTCATTTTAAAGGGGTCAAAGACTCTGGATCCCAACGTTGGTGTTTTTCTTTGCTCAGACAGCAACCTGGCTTTTTGTAGATGCTTAATACTTACTGTCCTTTGCTTTGGTCTCAACTCCTTTCCTTCCTCTCTTCCTCCCTCCCTGCTTGGAGATTTCTTTTATTTGCTTGTGTGCCTGACTACGTGTTTCCGTTTTGTTTTATTGTGTTTTATACATGATTAGGTTCATGGCGGCAAGAATCCCCTGCAAGCATCTAGTATCTCATTTTAGTGGCGAAAGTGAAAGCATTCTGCCAATTCCCGTGACCCTATTCAGGTTTTTTCTGTATGAAAGTTATAATTGGTAGAATAAAATATTTAGCAATTTGGAAGCAGTATTTTGAACATTTAGCATCTGCAATTGATCTCAAATATGTTTAAAAGAGCACAGCACAAATTCATAAATAAATACAAATAACTGTATAAAGAAAAGTGCAGGCTCAATATATTCTACATGCAGGGATTGTTTCTTCTCTGTAGGAAAAAAGAAATGAAACAAAGCTGTCATGTTGTGACTACACTGACAGTGTGTTTTGGGGTTGGACAGGTCCAGAGGACTATAGCGAAGCAGATTCAGATGGTGAAGCAGATTGGAAAAGGTCGCTACGGGGAGGTCTGGATGGGAAGGTGGCGTGGCGAGAAGGTGGCGGTGAAAGTGTTCTTCACCACGGAGGAAGCCAGCTGGTTCCGAGAGACAGAAATATACCAGACGGTGCTGATGCGGCACGAAAACATTTTGGGTGAGTAAGAGTCTACATCGCCACGTTCAGGGTCTCCCAGCTTCCCTCCGCCTTTCTGCTCACATCTGCACGTGAACTCATCTGTCTAGACCCGGTATGAAACCTGTCGAAGTTTCCTTCCTGGCCGGGGGCCAAGAACGTCATAGGCTTCCACTGGGAGACCTCACAGGAGGAATGACTAAGGCACTTCTGCGAATGAATGGGAGGCTGGAAAGGGAATACTCTCAGATATTTTTTTTCTTAAGAAACAGGAAATGCAAATGTAATAGCAGAATTTCTTAGGGTTTCTTAGGGATTTGAAGGAGTGTATTTTTGTTTCAATGTTGTGCATAGTTATAAGAATTTCATCTGCAGGATATATTGCTATCAAGAGTTTATGTTGACCATTGGTTTACTTTTTATTTTCTCAATTTAGAAAGGATCTGTCTCAATCCTTCAAGTAGAAAGAGAGCAAGAGTGTGGGGTGTAGGCCTTACGACCCTGTTTTGTAAACAGTGTTTTCTATGTAGCTATAATACCATAAAATAATTTAGACATCAACTACTGGCCAGAAAGGGAGCATGTTTTCAGTTACATGTTCTTAATCTTTCTCTACCCCTACACTTTTGATTGCCTCTCATTGGCATTAGTCATTTAATACAATCAGAGGCATAATCAGAAAATTAAATAAAATGCTAAACCAAAGATACCTATGAGAAAGAGTGATTTGTGAGAATATGAATTGTTCCCAATAGTCTTCAGAAAACACCACCAAACCTTTCTGTCTTGTCTCCTTTTAGGCTTCATTGCTGCGGATATCAAAGGGACAGGGTCGTGGACCCAGCTGTACCTGATCACAGACTACCACGAAAACGGTTCCCTGTATGACTATCTGAAGTCCACCACGCTGGACACTAAATCAATGCTGAAGTTGGCGTACTCCTCTGTCAGCGGCCTGTGTCACCTCCACACCGAAATCTTCAGCACTCAAGGCAAACCGGCCATTGCCCACCGAGATCTGAAGAGCAAGAACATCCTGGTGAAGAAGAACGGAACCTGCTGCATAGCTGACCTGGGCCTGGCCGTCAAATTTATCAGGTTGGTAGCAAAGAGAATGAGTCTGCTTTCTATGATTCTTCTATCACTTCTTATAGATTGTACATTTCATAGCTCAGTGCTTCCAGGAAATTTAGCAGAAGAGGAATTTTATTAATTTAGACTTTTCTTTGGAGAGGGGAAAGATATACTGCACGTTTTATTAACACAGCACGTTTGGATCAGTCCTATGGCTTCTGTGCTCATCAGCGACCTGTAGCTTAGAATCTGTTCACGGTGTATTTGCAGCTGTCACGAAGCTAAATGGAAAGGAGGTAGTTGATCTGGGAATATGTGGTCAGAATTCTGCATGCAATTTGTAAGTAGGGAAGAGTTTCCGGAACAATCTACAGATTGCGTAGGGGTCAAGGCAGTGCTTTTTATATGGCACAGGAAAGATGACTTGTGTGTTTTATGAGAAATGTTAGAAACTAATACACAGAATACAGCTAGTATTCAGCACTGTTGTCATGTAGCTTAAGAAGTGAACATAACACCTATACAGACACAAAAGCATGTTGTAAAACAGTGGTTTCCAGACCCCGGGGGTTCTTGGGGTTACATCGGTGGCTTCAGCCCAGTGGGGAGGGGACACGTCCCGTAGTTGGGACTCTATTTCGCTCACCCCCACTTTAATCAGAATGGGTCCTTTTATCTCAAAGATGATGTAATTAGAAGTAACGGTCCCTCTGTTTTGAAAACAAAACAAAATGAGTTTGTGAACCACTGCTGCAGAGGGATCATCACGTAACTACCTTTTTTTAGGAACTCAATTTAGGCATAGCCTTGATTAAATTGTCAGACCCTCATGTGAAATGTTTTCAAAGAAGACTCTAGAATGTGGAGACGGATGCAAAGGAAAAGCCGTGGAGATGATTAAAAGTTTGGAAAGTAAAACTCACAAGAAAGTACTACTGGGTCGGTATTTTCAGCCAGAAGGAAAAGCTGGGGTGTGATTTAATAATGGACCCCAAATACACGAGGGTCTTCACCATTTAGAGGGTGGCGAATTGAAGTTCTTGATCTTCAAAAACAAAGCAAGAGGAAATGCTTTGGGCTGTAGATTAAAGGTAGAAACATGGACTTCCTGCCAGGAAAAGTGGTTCAATCCTCTCTCTTCTAAATTCTTTTTTTCTGGCCTACACCCCCTTTCAAGTCTCTGCTACCAAAAAAATTCCCAATGCTTTTCAAATTTCCCCTTCCCTCCCCAGTTACATTTCTCCAGAGAGTTCCAAAGGGTACTCTGCTTTCGCAACCCAGTGAATCTTATCATTTAGTTCCAGTTTCATAGCGAGTCCATGCGGTGTTTGTTTTTCCATTCTTGTGATACTTCACCTAGGAGGATGGTCTCCAGTTCCATCCAGGTTGTTACAAAAGGTATTAGTTCGCCATTTTTTTTTTTATGGCTGAGTAGTACTCCATGGTATACAAATACCACATTTTATTAATCCACTCACAGATTGATGGGCACTTGGGTTGTTTCCACACCTTTGCGATTGTGAATTGAGCTGCTATAAACATTTGAGTGCAAGTGTCTTTTTTATACATCATAATAATTTCATAATTTCTTGTGGCTTTGGGTTAAAATATAGTTGGAGTCCTTGGTACCACGGACCCTGGGCTGTTCTTTAGCCCTGTTCCCTCCACGCTCCTAGCCTTTTGCTAGATTTATTCTGAACACTTTATACTTCTTACACCGTCAGGTGTTTTTAACATGCTTTTGTCATTACCTGAATACCCATATCCCCTTCTCCATCTAGATAACTCCTACTGATCTTCACAGATTCTTCCTTCTAGAAATCTTCTGTTATGATTCCCTATTCTTGTATCCTCCAATGTGACTCTGTACACTTTACCATGACATTTCTCACACTGTTGGACTGTGGTCATTGACTACTTATCTGTCACTCCCAGCAGAGAGTAAGACCCTCGGAAGTCGATCACATGTGTCGTTCAAGTTTGCATCCCTAGTACCCGTTACTTAGGTGTGGCTTAAAATTTTTGTATAATGGATAAATGATTCCATGTGGACTACAGGATGAAATGAAGCACCTCTGGCTCCTGAAATCCCACACATTCTGGACTAAGTCTACCCTTCTAGTTTTATATTCTACAAACTATCCAATTTGTACGCTTTCTTTTGTAAAACTGAACTACTTGCGTTTTCTCCTTCTAGACCACCCGCTTGCTGTTGCTTTGCTTTTGATCGCACAGTCCCTGGCTTGGAGTGTCTCTATCTCTCCGTATATCTTAATCCCATCTCAGAGTTGCCTCTAAGCCACTGTATTCTTCCCCAGCTGAGAATAATGACACTATCGTCTGTGGTCCTGTTGTAATTTCCTGGCCCTTGTCTGCCTGATTTTGTAATTATTTTGCTACCTGCCTTATCTTTCCTGCTAGTCATTGGGGGTCCTATGAACAGGATCCATGCCCGATTAATGAATTTATTTCTCATTTCCCATGACATAGTGAGTTGCCCATCATAGGTATTCTGACATGGTTTTGAATCAATAAATGTGGGCAACAGCAAGGTAACCGAGAGCTGATCTTCTTTGTAGACCTTAAACAAGGAAAGTGAGTATGTGTTATATTTATGAAACTTAGTTCTGCTTAATGTAAGGGGAACAGACTGACCCCTCAAATTTCATGCACATCCTAGGGAGTAGAGGTGCTACTTTAAGGCTAATTCAGAGGTTTATGTGGCAGGTATTGACTAGTTCATCAGGAGTGGAAAAAGATGAAGCTGCTATTTCAGATGCTGTCTGTGCAGACTCATGTGGCTGAGGGCCACGCATGGGGGACATTTACCCTCCTGGGCCCCAGTGTCCTCTTCCATTAATTGAAGGTTGCTTTTGATAATTTCAGAAGTCTTTTTCATGCTTTTTATTTCCTGTGTTTCAGAGTTTGCTCTTCTGAGTGTTTGAGACAAACTTTTCAACCTTGCTGTATATATTTCTTTGGTTTCTTCTCTTTTCCTGACTGTTTCATATTGTGTGTGTGTGTGTGTGTGTGTGTGTGCATGTGAGCAGACACTCACAGTGTCATTACACGTGCAGTCACAGCTCAGCCAGCGCTGGAGGCTCAGACTTGATATGTGGGCTTCCTGTGAGAACTTAATCTTGACCCTGGTCTCTGTGCAGCGGTGAGTGGTCTCTTAGGCCTTTAAGTCATTTCTGGGAGGCTCCCGGGGAAATCAAGAGCCACAGAGAGGGAGCAGACTGTGCCTTAGAGAGTTCCTGCTCGTAGGATTTTTTTGTCCCGTGCTGGTTTCTTCATGCACTGTCTTGAGAATGAGGTAAGTGCTGATGCATTTCCTGCTCAGCAGAGATTGAAGCCAGGTGACGTGCAGGGACTTAGAAAGCTTTGCACTTTCCCCCTGGAGAATCAGGTGACCCCCGTGACACTTAGTGCCAGAATAAAATATTTCCTTATGGGGAAAATCCATCTTGGCTTAGGGCCCTCAGGTATTAAATTTTAAAAGTACAGCAGTGAAAACTAGGCTGTTGTATACATCTCCCAACGAATGATCGTTAAGTTGTCTAAGTGCAAAAGAGACGGGGTGGCCTCGCCCAGAGGGTGCGGAGTGTCCTGAGTCTTTCTGATGTCACCATTCTCAGCCCTGCTGTTGGTCCCTATACTTCCTGGTTTGTTTGTCTCTAAAGCGATGTGGCTAAATGACTCCTGGAAGTCACAGAACTGAGCCCATTCGTGGCAGCGTCCACACTCCCAGGCGGGGTTTCTGTAGCCGTGTCCACCTTCTGTTAAAGACATTTTAGTCCCAAAGTTCTGTTTCTGTGAAACTCTGAGATTTCTCAGGATTTGGTCATAGCAACAAGGAATCCTGATGAAAATTGCTGGGAAAATCTCTCCTCGCTGCCCATGTGACCAGGCAGAGTTCCAGTCCGCAAATCATTTGCACAGCTGCCTGCAGGACGCTACAGCGAGTGCAAGATGCGCACGGCTGCTGCTTCTGTGGGCTCTTGAGAGTCTTCCCTGCTTTGGGGGGTAAAATCGTCTTTCTAGGAGGTGATTTAACGTTGTCCAGTATAGACAGCGTGCGGTTGATTGCAGACGTCACTTGCAAGCCCCAAGCAAACCAACGGCCTCATACGTCTTCCTGCCACTCTGCCTCCTGTCATGCGTTCCCTAAAGGACCGTTCTTATTTTTTTTAAAGAGCTTTTTAGATTATTAAAGACGGGCAATGTTGGCTTCTCCCGTCTTTGTTGCTTTTTTATCTCCCTTCTCCCTCTCTGCCCCTGTCCTTCCTGTGTGTGAGGCCTCAGCCCCACCCAGCCCGAGGACCACCCACGTGTGGGAGGCTCAGTGAGGTGGGGACACCTTGCTCGAGCTACCGCCCCTGGTCCCGGGCCTCTCGTGGCCATGTGGGCTCCGCCCGTGGCTTTCATGAAACTCTTACTCCAGTTTATGGGACAGTGGGGAATGTGCCCTTGGCTAAATCAAGCAGTGGGTCCGGTCCCCTCCCCTCCCCCCTCCTCCCCACCCGACCACTCCCCTCCCCTCCCCTCCCCCCCCCTCCTCCCCACCCGACCACTCCCCTCCCCTCCCCTCCCCCCTCCTCCCCACCCGACCACTCCCCTCCCCTCCCCTCCCCCCTCCTCCCCACCCGACCACTCCCCTCCCCTCCCCCCTCCTCCCCACCCGACCACTCCCCTCCCCTCCCCTCCCCCTCCTCCCCACCCGACCACTCCCCTCCCCTCCCCTCCCCCCTCCTCCCCTCCCCCCTCCTCCCCACCCGACCACTCCCCTCCCCTCCCCTCCCCCTCCTCCCCACCCGACCACTCCCCTCCCCTCCCCTCCCCCCTCCTCCCCTCCCCCCTCCTCCCCACCCGACCACTCCCCTCCCCTCCCCCTCCTCCCCACCCGACCACTCCCCTCCCCTCCCCTCCCCCCTCCTCCCCACCCGACCACTCCCCTCCCCTCCCCTCCCCACCCGACCACTCCCCTCCCCTCCCCTCCCCCCTCCTCCCCACCCGACCACTCCCCTCCCCTCCCCTCCCCCCTCCTCCCCACCCGACCACTCCCCTCCCCTCCCCTCCCCACCCGACCACTCCCCTCCCCTCCCCTCCCCCCTCCTCCCCACCCGACCACTCCCCTCCCCTCCCCTCCCCACCCGACCACTCCCCTCCCCTCCCCCTCCTCCCCACCCGACCACTCCCCTCCCCTCCCCTCCCCAGTGCTCTTTTACAAAATTAAGTTGCTTAACAAAATTCTGTATATCCTTCTAGATATCGGTAAACTCTCATTTTTATGGCCTATATGTAACAGAGGCTTTTAAATTTCTCTTTAAATTGTCCGTAAGAGAGTTTACCATAAACTGGCCTTTTCCTGCTTTCATTGAAAGTCTATTCTTTGCCTACCACGTGCACGACACACTGTGAGTGGAACTGGATCGGGGCTCTCCTCTTTAGGGACATAACCAAATGACTATGACACATATTCGGGGCTTAAAGGAGTTTATAATCTTAAATTGGAAGCCAGATACTACTAGGAAAATCACCTCTGGTGGGAGAGGAAGGGGAGGAGAGGTGCTGGTGCTGAGCGTGTGTGGCCTCTGTAAGGAACTGGTTTCTGGCGTTTGATGGACATTCCCAATCCTTGCCTGTACGTTTCTGCGGTGTTGGAGGGAAAGAGCGTTCAGTCCAGCCGTTGCAAATCTTGGTGCTGTCATTAGGTAACAATGGCCTTTCAACTCCCTGATAGATGTCTCCACAGCGCACATTCCAGTGTGCCTAACTGACCTCCCAAAGCCAAATAAAGGAGCTAGGAGTAAGAATGTAGTGGAATTGTCTGAAATCTTTATCATCTGTGGCCAGAGTATATTTTTGGCCTTTCTGAATGCACTCCAGTGGGGCCTAATACCATTCCCGCTTTCCTTTCCTAATGCACGTTTTGGAATGTAGTGTAGGCCCGTAGCCTTCTTCTGCAAACCCTCATGTCTGTCTGCTCTGCACAGAACCCAGGATTCCTCGCCTGAAGCAGCCACTGTCTTCCTCTAATGATTAAAGATTATGAATTAGGCAACACATTAATGGCATGCCTACTGCATGCTCACGTGCCAGCTGTCAGCAGATAGAGTAGGAGAGAGATGACCCCATGGCTGGGGCAGAGCTTTTGCAGCATGTTTTAAATCTGGTATTTGTCCTGTTTACCATTCAGCCTCTTCTCAGCGTGCTTTCCTCCCTTGCCATTCACTGTTGAGATGTACAAACAAAACGACATTCTTCTGTTATATCATTCTAGTAAGCACTGAGAATTAACATGTTAACCTGTTTTCCCAGTTTTAGAAAAGAGCACAGAACATTAGGACCTAGGTTTGCAGATGCTAAGGAATACCAGCTGTTTACTTTTTTCCATTTCTAAAGAAATTTAACATTTTTTTTTTCCAATACTTTAACTTTTATTTAGGAAAACAGGCTGGTTGTTGCTAGAAAGCCATGAGGGACCCAAGGACTATACCGATGACATGTCTGTTGAAAAAGACTAAGGGTTTTAGGTTGAAGTACACTTTAAAAGGTTCTAAAATGAAGCTTTATGTTTTAGTAAATGTAAACCATTTTGAGATATACAGAGAGATATCTTCCACTCTTGAAATTTTCCCAAATGACACAACATGTTTTATGTTTTCGAGGAGATTGAGGCAAAAAGCTCAAACCCAGAGCCTTTTTTTCAAAAACGACTAGAGTTTGGGTAAGTTTAGCATTGATTATCTATGCCACAGTGTGATTAATGTGGCATTTGAGATTACAAATCTATCTTCCACGTTGAGAAGAAATAACACACAAATGCTCGAGAGTCAGTGGAGTGTAATGGAAAAAAAAAAAAAAAAGCAACTTTTTTTGGGAATCAGGAGATAGGAAGATTTAGCCGAGATTTTCCACAAACTTCAGTTTCATAATGAGCTTCTGTGCCTTTTCTGTTGTCAAACCCGGGATTTGTTGCTTTTCTTAGTTCCTTTACTCTCTGATGAGATACAGTACTTACTAAGTGTCTCACATGTGCCCAGTACTGTGCTGGCAGGGATTTTACATGTTTTATCTCATTTAATCACTTTATGAGCTCGGCACTCTGGCCCAGCTCACCGCACCTCGGCGGTGGCTCCCACGTGCCAGTCTGCAGGTCGCTGTCGCCTCGTCATTAATTTCCTCCCAGGCTACAGGAAGTCACAGCAAATGGGCCATGTTTGAAATTTTCAAAAAGCTAAAGATATTATATTCCATTATTCCTTTCCTCCTTTTTTTCTAAAAAAAAAAAAAAAAAGCTAAATGCCATTTTTGTTCATGCAACAGTGGTGACAGTGGATAGCTTTGTGATGTGTCCTTCCCTGTCGAAGAAAAACTCTTGCATGTCTTTGTTGGTCCCCTCTTTCCCCCAACCCCCTTTTCTGCTTGTTTGGAGATCTGAAAGCTTCACAACGCCTGGCTTAAAACATGCTGCTCAAACAAACCGAACTGGCACGCGTGCGTGCCCATTTTAAGAGCAAAACCATAAAAATATGAAGAGAAGGAAGGTATTTTTTAGACATTTTAATAGATATTTAGCAATTGTTTAGAATTTAAATTTCATCTAGTAGTAATGCAGTTTTACATGTTACAGCCTCATTCTGATTGAATCTCATCTTCATTGTTTTTTTTTTGTTTGTTTGTTTAATATTTTTTTTTAAGAGACAGGATCTTGCCAGCTTGCCCAGGCTGGCCTCAAACTCCTGGGCTCCAGCGATCCTCCTGCCTCAGCCTCCCAAGTAGCTGGGATTAGAGGCATGCGCCACCACGCCCAACTGCCCTTCATTGGGTTTTTACCTATGAACATTGAATATAGCTTTTGGAAAGAAATATATTTCAAGGAAATGTTTTTTTTTTTTTCCTTCCTGAAAGGTTTTCCTTTTCTACCTTACACTAAACCTTTGTTTAAGAATCACCTTGATTTGTCCCTTGTTGGTCCTCTTCACTGCTAACAGTGCTTTGCTTGACTTTGTCCGTAGTGATACAAATGAAGTCGACATACCCCCCAACACCCGAGTTGGCACCAAACGCTACATGCCCCCGGAAGTGCTGGACGAGAGCTTGAACAGAAATCACTTTCAGTCCTACATCATGGCCGACATGTACAGCTTCGGACTCATCCTCTGGGAGGTCGCCAGGAGATGTGTGTCAGGAGGTAAGAAACAGTGACATCTTTGAAAGTCCATTGGAGCTACTACGAATCCTTCCTCTTTGATCAAAATCAAAGTTATCATATTGTCTACAGAATCAGGTTTTCTTTTATTTTTCCCCTTTATTTCTGCTGATGCAGTTACAGTCCTCCCAAGAAAGGATATTTGACACCATAGAATAATCTGACTGCCTCTCTTCTCCACCTACTGCTGATCAGTCTCTTCTGGACACACTGCCAGATTCCCCGGCCTTTTCAACGATCACCCTCTTCTGTCCTGTGTGTTGTCTCATTTCACTCTTGGGCTTTTTCTCCGGCAGCTGCTCCATCAGTTTTCTGCCTCTTCCAGCTTCGTCTCACCTACCTGCTGTGCTCACCCCAACTCAAGTGCCCTGCTGGAGAGGTGGCATTCCTCTGCAGAGGTGGCAATCCTCTGTCGAGATGTCTGTAGGACATAAATGTGACTCCCCTATCTCTTTACTTCTATAAAACTTCCTCAAAAGCAATTGGAAAACATACCTTTTTATCCAAAGGAAATTAAAGCATCACCATATTGTTACTGTTCGTGATAATTCTTCTAGAAACATAAGGATTCCCTAGTAAGACTGGTTACAATAAATAAGAAGGCATCTTTAAACATTCAGAAATATTATTGTATGGACTATTTCGATTACAGCATAATCCATCTTCCAGTAAATTCTAATACCTTTTGGGTAAGGAGCTGTGTCTTAAGTTTTTCTGTATAAAGTACGCTGATATCTTACTCTGCATATAGTTGTGCTAATTTAAAAAACGTGATGCTGCTGTTGTTTCTCGTATCGGCCAGTTTGAACTCATCTTCCTGAGAGCAGGAGCTTGTCCCACATTCTGAAAGTGCAGCTTAACTAGTACAATGTTCGTTCTTGTTCCTGCTACTTATTATCTGTGACACCGCAGTGAAGTTGCTGACCTCTGTGTCAGTGTTCTCCTCCTAAGAATGAAGCAGATTATTGTACATGCCACAGATAGTTGTGTGGTTTTAATGAACGTAAAGAGAATCAGAATTACCCAGCACATAAATAACACTCAATACATGTCAGCTACTATTACTAATAATTTTCATTTTGGTCGGTAAAGCCATAGCATATTTAGAGTCATGTTTAAATATAAAGAAGACACGATTAATCACCAAGCGCTCACACTTGGGTAGAAAGATCATGTTGGGTGATACACGCCTTCTAATCACCTGGGGAATTCTCGGCCTATTATAAGCAATTTGAGCTAGAACATGTTACTCTGAAGTGAGACAACTCTCTTGTGCAAAAGGAAAGGAAATGCAGAAAATGTTCTGTAACCAGAGAGTGGGTGACTCTCCCATCATAAGTATGAAGAAGAAACCACAATGTAAATGAATTGTCTGTGCCTTGATTTCGTGCTTCATAAAGAGTAGATTTTTGAATAATGTGCTTTCACTTAATTAAGATAGGTCTAAAGAAGTTGAAGGTATAATAGGGTATAAGATTACTTTTCTAATTATGTTTTTCTGAACATTTAAAGTACATAGGGCTACAAGTAGCCCGTATTAGAAGGCCTGTGGGTCTAATGCAGGAGAAATGACTTTCAGCTTAAAGATAAGATAGCTTTCTGTCAACAGCAGAGTAGTAATTGCTTTGCTGGGGCTGACTTTGCACATGGGGACTCTAGAGGTGCCGAAGCGTCCCCTTGTCCCTCAGAGATGCTGGGGTCCCAGTCCACCCCCTGACTGGCCCTGGGTGAGTTACAAAGGCCACTGGGACCAGTTTCCTCATCTGAATAGTGTGGAGAATGACGCTGTCTCATAAACGTGTTCGTGAGAATTTAGTAAGATGAATTTTATAAAATACCCACCTCCATGCTTGTTACGTAACAGGCTCTCCGCACATGATCTCCTTTCTTTTTCCAAGGAAGCAAAGCACACAAAATTCTGTTCTCTAGCACTTTCCTCTGTGAAGATGTTCGCCATTTTGGGGGGCTGGTCTTCCTAGTGGAGGCACTTTTGGGTGAAGGAGATTCATCCAGGTCTAGATCTTTCCCTCTTTGGAAGGAAAAGGGAGATAGAAAGTTCTGAGGTTGCAAACACAGAATTAAATGCCAGCTAACACGGGATGTTTTGAAAACTTGATTGCATGATAAGGAGAAAGGAGTAAAGTTCAAAGCCAGAATCTGACCAATTCATAATGATACGCGACTGGCTCTGCCTGCGACTGTCGTAGCCCGTGCACCTGCCCCCGTGCCGGTGCATCTGGGTAACAGTGACAGCGTCAGCACAGAGGAAAATACAAGATGGACTCAATAGAGACGGTCCTGGTGCTCAAGGTGTTTCCAGGACTTGAGAATTAAGCAGGGAGGAAGAACTGAGACGAAGCCGTGTGTCTCTCCTTTGTGAGCCCTGTGATTTTATGATCTCGTAGACAGAAAACACAACGGGAGGAAACATTCACGTAGATAATACATATAATTAAACTCTGTGGTCACAGCAGGGGGAGGTGGAATGGGTCATATGGGTCTGAGTTTGCACAGAAACACATAACACGGACCCCGGGTGTTGCCAGAGCAAAGCCCAGTGGATTTAACGACGTAGTGTGTAATCTGCCACCCCGATGGTGTCGCCTTGTGCAGGTGAAAAGCAGTGACACGTCTGTAAGTGGCGATTTAGGGTGGGGAGTACGGGTGCTCCCCAACGATTGTTCAGAGCGGCGTCCTCTGAGGGCAGGCTGCTTGTCAGTGCCCGCGGAGTTTTATCAGAGAAGGTTCGAAAGAAACACAGTAGCTGCGTTGTTAAAGGACAAGAGGAAAAAGGTAGAAACGAGGTCCTAGGAAAGATGAAATAGAATTTAGTGTGGCAAGTGCCATTTTCATGAAGATGGCATAGGTCTGTATTTCTTAACCCTGGTTTCAACAATATGTGGTTTTTCTAATAGTAATGTCTTCCTTGTCAAAAATTTGGATAAATACAGAAGATTTAAAGGAGAAAATAAACATCAAACAATCATTGAATGTAAAAGAAATTATGATTCATGTGTTGGGGTATATATAAGCTTCCAGATTTTTAATGTGTGAAAACACTTTTTTTTTTTTTTTTTGGAGACAGAGTCTCGCTCTGTCACCAGGGCTAGAGTGCAGTGGCATCATCATAGCTCACTGCAACTGCAAATTCCTGGGCTCAAACGATCCTCCTGCCTCGGTCTTCAGAGTAGCTGTGACTACAGGCATGCACTACCATTAAGCCTGGCTAATTTTTTATATTTTTTGCAGAGACACAGGGGGTCTCACTCTTGCTCAGGCTGCTCTCAAATTCCTGGCCTTAAGCAATCTTCCTGCCTCGGCCTCCCAAAGTGCTAGGAGATTATAGGTGTGAGCCACCACACCCAGACCTAATTCTTATGATTAAGCAGAAACAATGTAAATCTGACATTTTGTTCCAGTTTCCAGATTTTATTATGATATTCCTAATCTCATGCCACAGTAATAGAAACAGTCACATATTATTCACTATGAGTTCAGAATATATCTTCCAAATTTGCATTGAAATTTAATATAGATTGGTTTATTAATTTGGCCTCTATAAAAATGGGGAATAAATTTGAGATGCTCGTTTTACTTAGCTTTTGGAAATGAGAAAAAAAAGGCCTGTGATACTATGATACTATTTTCCTTGGAGCTTTGTGTTTATCTTTTTCTAAATTAGATTAAGTGCTTCGGGGGGTCCATTTTCTTCAAGAGTTATTTTTTCTGTTTCCTGAACCTGTCTGTAAGATCGATAGCACTTTCCTTTGAGAACAGTTTGTTGGTGAGACTTTTATTTTTACTTCACGGAAAATAATAAGAATTAATAATAATTAACAAATTATTAATTAATAATAATAAGAAGAAAAACATACTTTTAGGGATCATGGAAGAGTATCAGCTTCCCTATCATGACCTGGTGCCCAGCGACCCCTCGTACGAGGACATGCGGGAGATCGTGAGCATCAAGAAGTTACGTCCCTCGTTCCCCAACCGGTGGAGCAGCGATGAGGTAAGGCTGGACGTAACCGTACGGCTGTGACTACCTGCTATCCAGACTTTTCTCCTGTTGCCGAAATTCTGGATCTTCATGATAGGAATTCATTGTGCTGATGGTTCCTCATTGCAGTAATTTAGATGAAGATCAGTGTATTAGATGTTTCCTTTTTTCCGATTCTATTTTGCCACTTTCAGACTATATCGGATGGGTCAATATTTAGCCTGTGACACAGATTAACATTATGTCATTGATCTATGACGTCTCGACATTTTCATAAAGGTTCTCAGTTCTCTGTGGGTGTTTTTAAAGCATCGTGATCTGTCTCCGTGACAAACCCCACGCAGAGCAGTCCCCCGTTTTGACGGGAGCAAAAGTTAAGCGTCTGAAGTGAGTTTTCCGTGCACAGAAGGGACACGGAAGGGACCTAGTGGAGACGCCTGTGTCCTTTGTTAACAAGGACAGTGAGACGTGGTCTGAGCAGATGCCCCGTCAGCTCGGCTCTTGGGACCTGGAGGTGAAACACACGCAGGTCTGGAAAGGCGTCTGGAAAGGCGGGAACGAGTGGTCAGGACTTCCCTTTCCGGACTCCACCTCCTCCCGCTCCACGTCCCCCCTTCCACCCTCCCAGCCCTCAAACTCCCCAGGTCCTGGAGTTCTCTGGCAGGCTGGAACATTCTAGATGAGTTTGAAGCACCCCTAGGGGGAAAAAAAAAAGGCTCTTATCAAACATGTACCAAAGCCACTACAAAGAAATGGAAGAATACTATTGATAAACTATTTCTTTGGTACAAAATTCATTTAAAAGTAACCTTTGGTTCATGGGTTTTGTGTCTAGTTACTGAAATGCTAAATAATACATAGGTTTTTCCAGCAAGCTGTGCAGAAAGCTTTTTAGTATTTTGAAAGCGGTTCTGGGCATCGGTGTAACTTGGAGTCCCTTCACTGAGGATTTCTAACGAAGTGAAACTGTGCTTTGCAATAGGAAGACCAATAATTGACACACCACGGGAGAACACAGAAAGTGTTAGTGATATTGTACATATGGCATTAATCCAAAATGGTACCGTGCGATGCTATAATGGTAGCAGACAGCTGTGATTTAGGAATGATCATGTTTGTTCAAGTCGTATGGAATTAGATCAAAGATTTAACGTTATCAAGTGTTGTAAACAATCAGAGTGTGGAGTGGAGTACAGAATCCCTGGGTATTTTTGTATTTGCTTAATACTGACTTCAAAGCCACCCTTCTGTGATCAGCTGCTTGCTCCTATGACGAGGAGGACGTAACAATCTGTCTTTAGTGATATCCAATTTTGCATGAAAAAAATTTAACGCAGTTTGTATTTCCACATCGTTTTAAGGGTACCTTGAAAAAATGATATTCCAAGTCCGTGAATCCAAAATTAAAAAGCCAAATCGTGTTGAGTGCAAGATGCTACGTGTCTCTGACGTTGCTCCAACTGTCTGTCCCTTGCTCACCCGCAGTGTCTCAGGCAGATGGGGAAGCTCATGACGGAGTGCTGGGCCCACAGCCCCGCGTCCAGGCTCACGGCCCTGCGCGTGAAGAAGACACTGGCCAAGATGTCAGAGTCGCAGGACATTAAGCTCTGATGGGAGAGAACCAGCGCGCGTCTCCGCACACCGCCAGGAGATACTCTTCCGTGCGTGGGCAGAGCGAAAGGAGCATCCGCGGTACAGGCCTTGACCTTGAACATGGTCCTGCTTCCCAGTGGGTTCAGCCCTCGCCTCTCAGGGAGCGACCTGGACGGAGACCGAGACGCTCCCAGAGGCACAGACTGATGCGTGTCTGTCCGTAGGAGCGAGAAACCGCTTGGGTAACTTGTTCAAGATGAGGGTGCATGTTGCTTTCTAAGAAAGCCCTGTATTTTGGGATTGCCTTTTTTTTTTTTTTTTTTTTTTTAAAGATGCTTTAATTTTGCCAAAATAAAACAAATAATGTGGAGGTTTTAAAGTTTATACTATTGTAGTTTAAATAATAACCACAAAAGTTCTTCCAGAAGCTCTGCTGGAAGGTCAATTGAAATACGTGTTTTTCCATTTGGTAAAAACATGGTTGCACTCTGCAAACCAAAAGTCAGTCTGTGAAGTTGGACTGGAACTCATTAGTGACACCGCCCCCCAGCCCCACCCCACGCCTCGGCTTCCTCAGACCACTCTGGCCAGCCCAGCAATGTGAATGCACCTGGGCACAATGCCACCTGTCTGGGACCACATTTTGGAGCTCCTGCGGGTGGCCTTTTGCAGCTTCAGACAACATGGAACAAATGAAGGTTTTATGTGACTCTCATCGAAGTGTCGATGGGTGTTCCTCAGAAACCACTTCGTGTTTCTGATGACGTTAGACGTTTCTTTTTATGGCAAAATTCCTTCCTTTTCATTAGACACAAAGATGTTTTCATGTGCAGAGAATTGACCTGTGCATGCTTTTGACCTCTCAAATCGAAGGATCAATCTTCAGTAAAATTGCCACGAGTTGCGTTGACTACAAAGTGCTTTAAAATAGAGAAAATTTGCTCTCACGTTCTAAGAGGAACGTGTGGACAAGCACAGGAGAGCGGAAGGGGAGGGGAAGAGGTTTGTTTCTTATGTATGCAAAGGAGCCAATCTCAGAAGCACAAGGGAAAAAAGTACATATACCTTGTTTTACATAGATAAGGATAGTTTCTTTTTGTTACTCTTTTTTTTGTGTGTGTCAGAGGTAAAAGATAGAGAGGAAGCATCCGTCAAGTTAATTAAACTAAACTTTATTTTAAAAATAGATAAATGTAACCTACATAGGGGAGAGCAGAGGAGAGTTAGTGGAGGCCACAAACTATTGTGGCTGGGGTGTTTATTATTCCAAAATACATAGGGGTAGAGGATGTACATGTTCAGTGATTAATTCTCACCGAATGAATGCCGACTCGTTTTATTCTCATGATGTTCAGTTCACTGTTTTATTTATTAATTTTTCTTTTCTGTAGCACTTGTGCAAAACATCTCTTTACCCACTTAGTTTTACAGGGTTTTAACTTTGGAACAACACGGATAAAATCAGTGGCAGGGCTGGAATTCCTCAGCAATAGACATACATTGAAGTTTAAAATCTCACGCTTGCCTCTCACTGTGATTCGTGTACATTTCCTTATTGTGGTTTTCTTTTGCTGCTTCGAAAATTCTACCGTGGTTAGTTAACAATTTGGAAGTTCTTTCCCCATGACCTAAAAAAAAAAAAAAAAAGACATTCTTTCCAAAATACTCCAGGGGGCAGTGTTTTATAGCACATTTTCACCACTGGGTGACTGAAGGATGGAGGATGTTTGAAAATTTGACAGCTGCCTGAAAAATGGGAAAATACTTTCCTCACTTCTGGAGTAGGCTTGCAGCTGGTGCCTTGTTCATCCAGAAGACATCCCAAAGCAATGAGTGCGTGTGAGCTGTGCTTACAGTTCGGGAGAATTATTAAGGAGACACACAGCATTCTCTATTTTGCATTTACTCCCCAATGCTTCCTAGACACATAAGCCATAAGGAAGAAGTTCTTAATCCTGGAATTTGAAACCTTTTTGTTTTTTTCTTCAAGAGTAAGACAGTTGGTTCTAAATATAATTGTAATGGGAATGCTGCTTTTATTGATGTTAAAATAACCTCAGTAGCAATGTCAATGTTCCTGTCTCTTGTGTCAAACTCTATTGTTTGTGATAGCGTAGAAGTAATACGTGGTTAGAACTTTAATCATCTGAGCCTTGGAGAGAAACTTCAGTGCCTATGAACAGATCCTCTGCAAACACATAAGTAAACAGTTATGCCAGTTAAATGGAGACACGTTTGTGTTTCTTGAGTTTTTCCTAAATTTAAGTGAGGTTGGGTTTACCTCTTAGCTAAAATTGTGTTTTCTTTTTGGTAAATACTTGAACTTCGAATCAGAATATTTGATGCGGAGGTGACGATTGAAAAGTAAAGTAGATTTCTAAGGAGATGTTGGTTCCAATGAAGAATGAGAGGAAATTAAAATAGTATTCAAATTTCTTCTGTATTATTTGGTTGCTTTGGAAAAAAAGCAGTAGCTTGCTTTCTAATCCCTGACCTGACTTATTCGCCATGAATATTTTAAAAGTATTTCTGCGATACTTAATAAGACCCATTTAGCTATTATAGTTTCTCAGTGAGACAAGAATTTAACTAGGAATAGATTTTTTCTCTATATTTTACCAAAATCCACTTTACTTAGATAATACTAAATTGTTCTTAAAGACTACCTAGTAATTTCCCAATAACCCCTTATCATTTTAAAATTTCTAGAAGCTCAGAGGTGAATTTTGTTTGATTTTTATGTTTTGTCTTTTACTCAAAGAAATGAGAACCTGGAAATGTAGTTGATAGCTTACTTTTGGGACTATTTCAAAGACTAAGACTTTGACTATGTTTTCTAACCCCTCCCCTGCAAAGGAATCCTAAGTTATTAGTTGTTAGATAAGTTTTGTATGCTGAGATGTTCAGGTTTATAGTTTATGTGTGTATATATTATATAAATATAAATGTATATATAAATATTATGTTCGGTTTGGAGTCTGGGTCAACTCCATTATGTGGATTAGAGAGTAAAATATTATGGACGATAAAGTACTAAATGAAACATAATATTTATTTATAAAAGTGTGTAGACTGGTAAATTTCAAGCAAAGCGCTATGAACGTTACGTATGACGAGACAGGCCTTTGACCTCCTGGAAAGCACTGCTCAAAAGTCACTAGTGACAATTTTTGAATTCCCCAAACAGAAAGCTCCTTAGAAAACAGGCTGAGATTTTATTTACGAGGAATTCTTTGACAGATTTCCATTGGCGTGTAATCACGTAGAGCGAGCAAGTACTTGACAATGACCGAAATCCATGTTCCTAGAGCCACGCATCTTAGGAGTCTTATGTTGTTGGTCTGTTCTGGTTTTGTTTGTTTATGGGTGGAAAGGCACTGAGAGAAGTATAGATTTGTGAACCTGAACATGTTTAGTAGTTATATCTCCTAAGAAAACTCAGTCACGTAGCCGTGGAAATGAAAGAAATGGCACCAGAAGTGTTTTCATTTAGCAGTTACGATTCTTCTTGTAAAACAAAACGGGGAAAAAAAAAAACCCACAATGCTGTATTTTTTGGAGAAAAGTTGGCAATATATAGGGGTTTTGTTGTCTGTATCAAAAGAAGACTCATTTGTGTTCTTTCGGGGAACCAGTGCCTTACGGAATTTGTATATACTGTAACTATTCAGGACTAGGGAACAAACAATTGTATTTGTTACAAATTGTATATGGCTTTGTTTTAACATTCCCCTAAATAAAATGGTTTCATTCTCCCCTTGGAAAAAAACATGACTGTTATTTTATGGTTGTGCCTGTTTTTTTTTTTTTTTTTTTTTTGTCTTTGAAAGTTTCACATTGTCACAGGAGCGAAGGGGACTGAGGAAGGCAGACGCAGGTATGTTTGCACATTTTGGGGCGGGAGAGGGAGAGCCCTGGTGCGATGGGTCCTGTTTTCTGTCACTGGGAAGCACAGTCGTCTGCGGAGAGCGAGGGGAAGGGCAGGGGTGGCAGTGTCTGAGGGACGTGAAGGTTTCAGTTGCACGGTGACAAATGACAGCTCGCTGGGGAGAGACAGCCAGGAGGTTATGGCAGCGCCCAGGGCTGGGTCGGGCTGCGGATGCTAAGGGTGGCGGGTGGCCCGTGTGTGTCCAGCCTCACTCGCTCCTTCCGATGGCTGAGTAGCAAGCGTTGACCTCTAACTCAGTTTCTTCTCCTTTAAGGTGAGAATAATAGTAGTATCTACCGCACGGAGTTGTTCTGAAGATGGAGTCCTCCATACACGGAGCACGCGGTGAGCACTCAACTGTCCCCGTGAGCTGTGACTACCACTGCACAGTGCCACTGTGGGGTTTGTGACTTTATTTTTCTGTCATCGACAGTTGGATTCATTCAGGGTTGGGGTTGATCGGGCACACGCAGCACCAGGTCCTGGAACGTAAGAATTATTGTCACCAGTGGGCTGGAACCAGGGAGGGAACGAAATCGAGGTGGCAGCTAATAGGCCCTGTAAACCTGGTCTTGGGGACAAGGAGCCCCGAGGGGCTCGAGAAGCTGGGGACAGGCTGGGGTGTGATCACAGAACTGCGTGGGTGCAGCTAGCAGACAAGGTCGTTGGCGATGACAGAGGAACCCAAAGGCCAGGCCTTTGGATCTGGGGTGCTGGGGGGTGGAGGAGGAGGCTCTTGCCACTGCCCCTGCCGGGGGGAGTAGAAACCCCCGTGTCAGGGCAATGTTAAGTGTTGGGATTGCTTTTCCACGGACTGTGGACCCTGGACGGCAGGGTGGGAGGTCTGGTCTTGACGGGATCCGCTGGAGATTGGATCAGGACCAGGGGCGCCCAGAACTGTCTGGGTTTGCACCTTAGACGGTTTCCAGCGACAGAAGGGTCTGCGCGTGGCCGGGGCTGGCCTGGCCGTGTTTAGCGGGTGGCCCTGGGGGACAGATGCGTCCCAGTGCCGGGATGCAGCTTGACCCCGCTCAGATCCCCACGGTCCTCACTTTTCAGTCCTCTAGAACGACAGCATCTCTGAGGCCCGATGTTCCCCCCTGCAAATCGGGATAAAACACCCACCTCGTAGGGCTCCTAGGAGGGACGAGTGAGATGAGTATGTGATGTACGCGGCGGCCCCACACCCGGCGCGTGGCAGGTGACTGTGAGTCCGACTTTATCTGACGTTAGTTTCATAGGATGCACAGCTGGTGACATTGAACACCGGCCGAGATTTGCTCTTGGTCCCCCTCTCCCAGCCTCCCTGCGGGGCGCCCTGTGTGCTGTGGGCTCAGGCCAAGCTTTGCCCAGGACTGAAAGGGAACTAGAAAGTCAACCCGGTTCAGGAAAACAGTCTCGTCTCTCCACGTCGGTATTTTATGACTCGCAAGCTTGGTGGTCCCAACCGGGCCCAGCAGAAAACCACAAGATGACCCCACTTTGAGCAAAACTCTTGTTTGCGCAAAGCAATTCCTACCCCAGGTTCTGACGGCTGGAGGGCGCTCTGGGACAGATGAGGGTCCTTTGCTGGGACAGAGGGACAGGGGCAGAGGGCGGCCCGTTGCCAGAGCCCTCTGGTGACCTTAGCTCCCAGACAGGGTCCCAGGCCAGGTCCCTCGCTGAGGTGGCCTTGCCCGTGTTTGTGCGCTGTCCTGCGAGGGCCTCCCCGACCGGAATCTCAGCTGCCGAAGCCCCGAGCGAGGGGTCAGTGGGTGGCAACGGGGCCGCGTCTACGCCGCCATAGGTTTTGTTTGTGAAGCGCAGTGTCCGAGTTTCTGTTTTGTTTTAATCGAATTTGCATTTTCTTAGATGGAATTTTGCAATTCTCTCTTCCACGCACAGGCCTTCTCTCCCTGTGACTTACCAGGTTCCAGCTGCCATATCCTCATGGCTTCCTCCCCCCGAACCAACACGGTTTGTGATCCGAGCGTCAGATGAGTTTCAAGTCTCTGTCTTCTGGCTCATGGGATGGGCCGGTTCTCAGCGCTGCTGCAATCGCTCTCCGGCTCACTGGGCTGGAGCAGGGGTGGGCGGTTGTAGCCCATCCAAGGACCCCTTTCCAGGGAGTTCTGTCGCTGCGGAATGATTGGCAGCCTTTGTTCCCACTCCCCCTGTCGCCTGCAGCCTCCCCCTTGCTCCCCCTACGGGAGTGGCTGGAGGTCCCGAGCCAGGCTGAACCCCTCTGCTGTTTGCTGTAGCTCTGGCCCTTGCGACTGGGCTCACCGTTCGTTTCCTACCTACTGGCGTCATGATTTGCAAACTTCATTTAAAATAGGACGTCCGAGGGTGGGGCCTGACATTCTTCATTTACCGCCCCCCATTCTCCCCCCCAGGAGTTGTGATGCAGATGCTCCCTGGCCTGTTAGGAACCAGCCGTGCATCACCGCCCCCCAGCCCCAGAGGAAAAATCATCTTCCATGAAACTCAGGAACTGGGCCACACAGCAGGAGGTGAGCAGCGGTGAGCAAGCGAAGCTTCATCTGTGTTTACAGCCGCTCCCCGTCACTCCTGTCACCGTCTGAGCTCTGCTCCCATGCCCCCATCCCCGCCCCTCCCCTCCCCCATCCGTGAATTTCTCCCTGGTGCCAAAAAGGTTGGGGATGGCTGCCCGTGACACTGGTTCTCACCCTGAACTGCTACTTAGTGTCACGTGGGAGCTTTGAAACTCAACACTCAGGTTATACCCGGACCAATCAAATCCTCATCTAGGCATTCTTTTTAAAGCTCCTCGGGTAATTCCAGAGTGCAGCCGTGTGCCAGTAGAACATTCTGGAACCTTATCCTGTGACCAAGGAAAGTTGTGATCACCATCCACACCGGACCCAGAGGCTTTGTGCCCTGCGGAAGAAATCCCCGGTGACTCTAGAGTAAGAAGGAGGATTTCGTTACGAACAAACGAGGAGGCGGCACTTTCTGTTGCTTATAAATATAATTTATTACCTGTTTAAAAATTCTTTCTTACAGTTTGTACATGTCGGCCGACAGAATAAATGCAGGCAATTTACAAACCAAGGGGACTGCAGGAAAAATCGGGCTTGGCAGCCAGGGGAGAGGAAAGAGGCACACCCAGCGCTGGGACCCCCACCGCCACCAGCAAGGTGACAGGCGCAACGTCCCGAGGGCACCCCTCCGCCAGGGAGTTTTTTTTTTTTTTTTTTAGAAAAGGAATTGCATAGAAGATACAGCAAGAGGGAACTCACAACAACGAAAGAAGTGCTCCGTCTCAGAAAAGCCAAGGTGGTGGTGTTTGGTTTAAGAAAGAAAAACGACACAACACAAAACCTCAACGCGACGTCTCTGCAGCTGAACCGTCCCACAGGGACAGCAGGTGCGGGACACGGCCTCTGCAACACAGACTGCTGGGGGTTTACTCTCTGACAAGCATTGGTCATCTTAGGAAGAGGAAAGAGGAAGGTCCCCAACGTGCCACAGCTCAGTGCTAAACTCAATACGTACGACAGTGACATCAGCACACAGAATGGTGACATTCCCTGCAGTCGGCTCGGTGCCTTCTGCCTGGGGGTGAGTTGAGGGCCTCACTCCCAGTGGTAGGCGAGGGCAAGAGTGCGGGAGAGAACGCACGTCACGCGTCCCACCGGTTCTGATCGCTGTCCTTTCTCTTTTCCGTGGCCCGGAGGGGGACGCATCTGAGCTGTCACCTCCACACTTACAGGTACCCTTAATGACTCTGAGAATATAAAAGGCAAAGGCATTTTCCGCTAGCTGTAGATTTCTTGCTCTTGCCTGCTGCTCTGATTGGGTTTGTTTTATCATTTAGGACATAGCTCGGGTCATGATCCTCTGCCGTGGCCTCCCCACCGTGCTGAAGGTCGGAGGCCGAGAAAGCGCCCGTCCACCCTCAGCCCCGCAGTTCCCCTCCTAAACTCCGGCACTGAGGCTTAGCCCACCCCGGGGGCGGTGGCATCAGGTATGACAGCGCCTAGTCCAGTAGACCTTTGGAATTTAAAAGTGACACCAAGCTTTGGTTTATTTGTAAGTGTCATGACCTGCCAAGTATGATTTTGCTGAAGCCCCAATCTGAAATGGCATGTTAAAAGGCTGGTGGTGTACAGTAGCAAGCACCACGGCTGGGGGACAGCTGGGCTATCTTGGGGACAGCTGGGCTATCTTGGGGACAGCTTCCTTGCTTTGTACTCAACAACTAGTGGGCCGTGACTCTCATGATATTCTCCGGGGATGGATTCCCAACTTGGGGTTCGGGAAGATCTCAGAACAAATCCCCTTCAGTATGCCAGAGTCTGAGTATACAGAGGGCTGGGAAATAGCCTCATCTAACTGCCTGGCTCTGGGGAACGAGTACGTTTGTGCAGTATCTGTCCGTTTGTCCTGCCGATGCCGCCTCTGACCACGCTGAAGTAGGTCTGGGGTACATGTTATGTTTGGTTGAATGAGCCTATGAACATCCCACCACAAATCAATATGGGGAGGGAACAGGTCTAGTGGAAACTCGTTTGAAGACAGACTGTTAAAGTGGCATTTGTGAAAATGGGGACGGCCACCAGGGTGGTGAGACTAAAGCTTCAGGAAGGTCATCGCTAGAGTTAAGCCTGTAGAGAAAACCCACCCAGGGGCCTACAGAGCCATCTCTCCCCCCTTCTCAAAAATAGGTTTTGAAGCTAGCATTCTGGAAATACTTATGACTTCATTTGGCTTGCTTGGCCATGGACCTGGGCTTAAATAAACATCAGTTACAATATATTTATTTCCCCTTACGCCTTATTCCGTTAAAAAAAATCATTAGAGATGCAAGGAAAATCTTTCAAAGTGATCGTTACAGCCAGAGATTATACAAATAGATCTCTTAGGGTACACAAACAGTACTTCATTACACAGAGGCAAAAGTTCTAAGGATTTCAGTCATTAGCTCAGTAAGGTTAAAAAAATATATAAAAATAATACAAAAAACAAAAACAAAAAAAAAATCAAAGGATAACAGTTGGTCCTGTGAGGCACTCTCGAAAGGTAAAAAAAAACGTTTTGTTAACTTGAGATCATCAACCATAAAAATATTCTTCCTTATTAGATCTATAAAACCTAATGCTCACTGCCCGTTAGCATCTTGAGAAATAATAGGCTTTGAGCAATGATGTTCTGATTCACAGAAGCACCTCTTTTCTCAAAGAGGATGTGCAGGAACCAATGTCATTCCAGCTGTGTTCCCACGGCTCATGGCCCCCCTTTCTCTCATTAGCCTTGGACTTGCCCTGTGGGCTCCGGGTGAAACTGACGACTTGCGCTGACCAACTGCTCGGCCAAAGCTCAAACCCACATTCAACTTGAAGACTGAAAGAGTCAACAAGTCAACTTTTTCTATCTTCTTGACACTCTCTTGCAGGTCCTTGTATGGTTTTATATTTGCATGGCCCCAAACACCTGTGGAGTCTGGGCAGATGGGGACCACCTATTAACTCCCTTCTGTATACGCTGATGACAGAGGAGTAAAGGGACCAAGAGCACAGCTGCTGTGTCCCCGACAGGAACACACAGAAGGACACACGAGACGAGAGCCTAGTTTACTCTTCTCCAGAAGAAGCGAAAAGTCTAAATTCCACCCTCTAAACATTTATGTTTAAGATTACCTTATTTATAGTAGAAATACCTTTGGAAAAAAAAAAAAAAGTACCAAATGCGCAGTTTCTAGAGTGTCCTGAACTCAAGTCTCCAGGACTTTGTCCTAAAAATGGCTCTACTTTTTGATAGCTGAGAGATTACAATCTATAAAATGGTACTGCCTATGGAAATGGCTAATAACGATGCAATGTAATACCAAACATCTCACCCCCAAAACTGTCCTGCCCTTGAAGAGCTGACACGGCTCGTCTGTGAGGAGGAGGAGGAGGGTTTTCTGGGTACGAGAGGCGAGTGTCTGCTTTGGAAGATGGTGTTTGGGAAAAGGCCGCTGGCTGTGAGAACCCTGGTGTCACACAGGCTTGTCACCATGTGTGCCCGCCGTCACTTCTGCATCCAACTTCTATTCCGTCAGAGCCCACGGAGGACATCTGAGTAAGTGTGGGGAGAAGAAAAGGACACAGGATGGAACCTCTCCCTTGGGGTTCCCACATGCAGAGGAACACAAGCTGCTTCCTTCTCTTTGATTAACAACCACAATTTTCTCTTCCTCAGACATGGATTTGCACATAGAAGACATTTCTAAGTGGATACAAAGACAAATATGAAGAAACTGAAAGTAAGGAGATTTAAAGTATCCAAAGCCCAATGCAAACCATAGATGTTAAAAATGACAACCTTCCGAAGACTGTTTGATAGAGATTTTACGTATTTCTATTACAAGACAGCAACTTAAGATGTGCGTGGATGAGCTGCTGTACCAGGGCCAGGCTCAGAATGTCGTGGAATTTTGAGACGGGTGATTGAAGTGGAAAAAGATGTAAGAATAAGAAAAGTAGATATCTGACCTGAAAATTTCCCCACATCTATTTGGCACAAAGATGCTGTTGAACTCTACAACTTCTAGTGTTTGTATGGTAAACTCAGGGTAGGCTGTGTCGCGCACCACGAGGTGGCGCCATGCACAAATGATTGTTTTTTTCACACCCAGCTGGAGTAAGCCCAGCTCGCAGCACAAGACCTGGGGCAGCAGGACACACCCCATGGCATGGCTGATGAAGTGGCTCCCTGCGACATGATCTGTTGCATCTGGCCCTTGTAAGTAAGTTGGAGAGCACTGTCACAGCTAGGACTTTGCTCCAAAGGAGGAGGAGATCAGCATTTGCGGTGAAAATCAACATAGTGTCTTGTACGTACAGAAGTTGTCATTTACTGGCTAGGAAACAGAGCAGAGTCTATGTATGAGAAATGAGCACCTCGCTTACAAGAAATCAGTCACTCTTCCCTTTCCTGGCGATGGGAGGCTGAAAGCATAAACCAAGCATGTGACGCAAACCCCAAGGGCCCTCAATAACTCGAACACCACAGTCCCTGCCATGCTTAATATCTTTGCGTTGGTGGATTCTGTAGTCAAAGTTTTTGGTGCAAGTTCTGGAATAGATTCACCTGAATCGTCAGTTCCACAGTGGCTCCCTCTACTTCTCACTGGGCACAGGAGTGCCTCTGAGCATTCAGTTCCGACTTCCTAGTTCTTCATTTCCATAGAAGATTCCACAACCCCAGTACTGAGGAGTGATCATGACAAGTTTATTCTGAGATGCAGCAATGGACAATTGTTTCCTCCTCCTCCTTTTTAAAAATATATATATTTGATTTTTAATTTAGAATACAGTTTGACTCGTTAGTACAAACATCTACTGAACTTTTTATTAGTATAATCTCTCCCTTCTGCTATCAGTGCAACAAATATTTTAAATATGGAAATCCTAATGCCAGGGGCGGGCCTGAGAGATTACGGAATATATGTCTAGAAGAGAAGAAATAAAAGGTACAAGAGAAAAGGCTCCATGACAAGGTATTAGCAGTTCCTCAATGGGGAGGATGGAAGAGTCTGAGGATACCAAGAAATCACCAAAATACAGGAGGCAATTTATGTGGAAAGATGGGAGAAAACGTATAAATGATTTGTAATTCAAATCTCCAGCCCCAGAGTAAACCACAGCCGTGTTCTGGAGGTTCTGATTCACACACGTGGGTGCTTTGGTCCAGTTTCGGTTTGGCTGCTGGGCCGTGGACTCCTCAGTCCCCATCTGCTGAGTGAATCGAGTCCTTGTGTTCAAACAAAGAGCCTCTGATGATCCCAAGGAAACGTCATCGTTTACTCTAAGTAGTCTGTTGACTAACATTTTGCAGGATACAATTTTTTTAAAGGGCTAATTAAATAACCTTTGTAAATGCTACTGAGTATTATGAAAACAGAGATTAAAGGGAGAGGGAAAAAAATGCAACAAGTTACTACTGGTGGATGAACTTGTAGGAGTGGTCTTGACCTCAACAGACCAAAACAGACTTTGCAATTAGTCAGGAAGGCTAGGGGAGTCTCAAGAGAGGACAAGAAGATGACAATAAAGGGCTGCTGTCTCTCACTGAGCAGCCTAATGCAATGACGCAAAGACAAGCCGAACAAACATACTGCAGGTCAGAATAAATAAATAAATCTGAAAACTCATAATGTAGCCTGAACAAGAGACTAGTGACGATCTAAATGACCCAGGGCGGAGTTCACTGTGATCTTCCGACTCACGAATGAGACTGGACACATCCCAGTGGAAGTTGAGCATTGGAGAAACCCGAGATGATCTGATCCCTCCCCTTCCTTCTCTAGGCGAGGAACTGCGGTCCAGGGCGGTTGGTTCGGTGACTTTCCCAACGGTGGCACCGCCAGTGACAAACCCAGAATGACAACTGGTCTCCTGATCTCGAGTCCAGCGTTGGTTCCTACAACCACACGGCCTCTGAAGTAGCCAGAGCAGCATGAAGAGTCCCCTGTGTGCCACGCGACCACAATGGTGAGTGAACGTCTTAGAGGGACACGTCCCAGGAAATGACTCAGAGGAGAGGGACCTTGCCAAAGCAAGCCGAGAGAGCAGAGGGACAAAGCCAGGAAGCAGTCACTACCCTCCCAGGGCAGGATGGGGGAAGAAAGGTAATAGGTCAAGGAACCTGTGGAATTAAGCTGGTGACCACACCTACATTGCTATGTGACAAGGTGAGGCAGGTCCACTTAATACCCAAATACTAGCAGTACTGCTACCAAGAACAGAAGTTAAAAGAAAACTCTTTTACTAGAATACATGTAACTACCCATCAATAATAGTCATACCTGTTTAAAAAAAAAAAAACCCACTCCAAATTGCATATCACAAACACACACATTGTGAAGAAATGCTCATGTGTGTGGTGAACATGAATCTCTGTCTTCCCTGCAATGCTCCAGCTTCATTCCTGAAGGGACCCAGAAGGTTTCCTCCAAGGAACCAGGAGTCTTTCAGTTATGTCTGTTTTACACTTAGATTCTCCACTTCCCTGATACAAAAACAGCGACACTGGTTCTACAGGTTCTAGAAACAGAACACCGACGGGAGGATTATCTGAGCCACTGGATGCGCACGCCTGGTAGCAAAAGTCTGTGATTTCTCTGTAAATGACTAATCTGAAATAGACACGATGAAGCGTCCACAGCTTCGACTTCAAATGATTTAGAACAAAAATAGAACGAGCCGTGGACCTCGTCGCATCCCTGTCCCATTGGATGTAAACAACATTTGTAAGAAATTGGGTTGGTTAAGAAAGTTTATCCACATATCTGGATAGCAATAAAAACCGTTTCCTAGGAAACTGTAAGATCCTGGACCACACAGCAAAAACAGCCCAACTAAGAGGAAAATTAGGTTGATAATCAAAATTCAAGGTACAAATTTACACCATGGTTCTCAACTCCTGTGATGATGGCCAAGGGCACTGGGCGTGGATCTTGGAGGGCGTAGCTGTTTTCCTTCTGTCTCCTGCTGGGATCTTGCTTGTGAAGCTCATTGGTCTGGTCTGGACTCCTCCACCGGGAGTCCCCCGCACGGCCACCGACTTCCTGTGCGTGTTCGTCCTTTGTTCCAGGGTGGTCAATATTGTCCTTCCGCTGCTAAGGACACTACTGTCTCATGTCTTCCCATTTCTTCCAGGACAGCCGCCAGCATGCTCAGGTTGCCGTCTGGGAAGTTCTGGGCCTCCCAGAGGTCCAGGATGACACCGGTCGGGCTGGATTTGGTGGCGAAGTAATTCAAGTACCTGCAATGGGGCAGGGGGGAAGGGCGTGACTTACAAATCTAATCTATTTTCTCTTTCTCAACCCTCCCATCTCTCCACTTGTCGTTAAGTCTCAGGCCCCACTGTGGTTGACAGCGAGCCGCCCTCAAGAACGAGCCGGTATGTAATTAGATCAGCCCCAGAGAAGAGACATGATGTTTAACTTTGTTAACCTCAACTCTGAGTAAGATAATTTAAGAGACAGGATGTCTACGGGTCACTTCCTAAACAGGAAATCGAGAGACTTGTGTTTTCTCTCCCGCCCGGGCTCTGATGATCCCTGACAGGTCACGCGGTGGCTTTTGCTCGGCAGGGAAGGCGACATTCCCCAAAGCAGAGGCTCTAGAGAGGTCTCTTTATATAACTAGATATCCACGTTATGTCAGCATGTTAACTATTCCTCAAACATTAGGTGCTGTGCCATTGCAGACGAGGAACAATACTTAGTTTAGTTTATTATGTAGGGAGATCAGCCCATCAGCTTTGCAAAGCGGATCACAAAACGTGATACTTACAAACGTCAAATGAGCCCAGAATGACTCTTAGCACTGTGCGTGCAAACCCGCAGCGAACGTGCAAAGAAGGAGCATGATGTTAATACGTATTTGTAGGATGAAAAAGTAAATAGACATCCAGATAGAAGGCAAGGAATGCTCCCCTACGTCTAACGATCATCAGTCTCGGAGACCAGCCACACGCACCTGTCCCCACCCACCTGTCCAGGTTGAGCTTGTGCGCCAGCATCCTCCAGTCGTGGCCTCTGGTCTGGGGGGCGTCCAGGCTGCTGCAGAGCTTTTGCCGGATGGGGAGGGGGATGCTGAAGGCGCTCGGCCCGGTGACAGTCGTGATGGTGCTCGCGGGGTCCAGCAGTGGCAAGTCGATGCCAGTAGGTTCCTGGCATTCCGGGACAAGAAAAACACAGCATTATGTCTCCAGACAAAAGCAATCCCCAGCGAACCAATCAACACACTGCCTGGCTCTGAGCCATAGGAAAAGAACCAGGACTCTTCTTCTCTGCAGCAAGAATGGCTTCTCCCAGGCCCGAAAGGTGGGTGTCCTTGTATATAAGCTGGCTGAGAAGAGGTCCACAGATTTGGAAGCTAACTTTTCATGGCGTCGGATTTATGGGTCTTGCATGAGGACTGGGTAGGATGGAAATCTCTGGGGTGATCCAGTAGCACCTTTTCTGATGGGATTCTCCAGGGCAAGAGGGAATAGCGATGCTCTTACAGGTTTACATTTCGGGAGGGGAAAATGTTCAAAAGGGCAATTCTCTGAGCATGAACAGATCTGAGATTAGGAGGCTGAAAGTTAAAGCTTCTGAGAACTGTCTGATGCTGAGGGTAAAGCCCTGGGCAACGGCCCTAGTAAAGTACCCCTCTGACCCCTGCAGAAGATGACTCCGTTCTACTTTTGTAGAATGAAATGGAACACAGCTAAGTGATATCAATTTAAGACTAATTTTTTTTTTTAAAAGAAAATGGTAAACACAGTATATGATTGCCTTAGGGCAAGCTGTTAACGACATCCTCCGGTTGCTGTACACCCTTATTATATTTTTTTTAAATCTAATTTTAGTAGAGAAAACCATAAATTGGCTCTTAAAATAGTTTCAGCTCATAAAACCGCATAAATGCAAAATCGGAATTTCATCTGCAGGAGAAAGTCTAATCATTTTCTGATCACTTCTGCTGGTTGGCAAAGCAAAAAGCAAATGTTGCCGGGGAACGATTACAGCAATAACAGAAAATCTACTTAGTCTACTTTAAATGTCAGCTCTCTCTGTTTTCTAAAGCAGGTGACTCCTTGGTGTGAGTATGAGTTGCTGGAGGTTGAACTGGCCACACCCAGCTTCAGCCCTCATGAAGTCTCTGGTGTCTGAGTGCCCAGCTCGGGGGGGGACAGTGCCACCGTCGCCCAGACACCCCAAACCCTGCTGTGACCTCTCCAGCCGCGGGTGCCCTGGCACTGCAGGCAAAGGGGTAGATCTGAGTGAGGATCACGACCCACAGCTCTTTCCCTGTAAGTCACAGAGCCCCCTCCATGGGACTGAAGAGAGAGAGGGTTCCTGACTCCAGGCAGTTCGGGGGGTCAAGAAAGGCGGCTACAAGAGTGACCGCGGGCACTCGCCACGCTTATCAGTGGATTTAGGTTCGCGATGCCTGAACCAACCGCCCCGATGCCTGCATGGGGCATAGAAGGATGTATGGAGGGTGGAGGTGACACGAAGTCACAGGTCAGTGCCATCGCCCATGTGCAGGTCCTGCTTGCTTCTTTTCTGCACCATAATAACAGGACTCCAGCCACATCCCCTGATACACTGCCACCCCGCTGGGCCCTGGGTGGCAGTGGAGGGTACAGTCTGCACGGGGGAAGGGACTTCTTTTTATAGCACTGAGACTGTGTCGCCAGAGAGTCTCTGGACTGTCGGCCACAGGAGCCCCCTCCGGGTGACCTGTGATCCCACACTCCTGCCAGACTCACCCACGCAGTGAGGGACATTTGCAGGACCTTCCCACATGGCTGGGAAGAGGCCACAACGGTGACGCGTGCAGAGCCAGAACCTGCCATGGAGGAGGGGGCCCCATACACATGTGCATCCATTCTGCACAGCCTGTCCCCACCCTTTCTCGGGGTGCCCCGTCACTCTTCCCAGAGTGTGAGGACCACGCGCTATTGCTAGTGCCAGGTCTGAGTTCTTCTGCCCTTTCCTTGAACCTCTGCGAGGCAAACCTCTCCAAGCCCGGCCCAAAGGGCACGAGCCCAGCAGCCCCCGAGCAAGCCCACCCCGGGGCCTCCTGGGCACTGCTGCCTTCCTCCCATTGTCCCCTAGCACGCTGGCTGTTTGTACGCGTCACCCCCTTTGATTTCGCAAATCTCCTGGAGGTGAGTATATGTCTGCCACCCTCAGCACCGGGCTCTTCCCATAGAAGCGTTAATATTTGTTGTACAAGACAATGATTTTTTCCTTGTACAGAAAAAACAGGGGGTCAGTCCCTGATGGACGCCCACCTAGGGAGTAGCAGGTGGCGCTTCCTTCCACCTAAAAGTGCCCAGGGCTTTGTTAAATCCCAAAGTTCAAGGTCAAAGACAGGCATGGGTCTCACTCAGGGTTGTCCCCCTTCCCTTGGAGAACAAAGACCCATCACCATTTCCCGGGGGCGACACAGTCCTGAGCTGTCTAACCCTGGCGACGCCCCGGATCCATTTCTGTGCAGCTGAACGGGACGTAATTTCTTGTCTCTCCCATCAGATGGCCGACTAGCCTTAGAGGAGAAAGAAAACTCCATCTATACACACATCTCATCCGGTAATTCCAGCTGCTATTAGTTCTTCCTTTACTCCCAGGTAAAAGCAGAGTTGGTGCGAGCAGAATGCTTATTACGATAATCGCTTATGATACTGGTACCATCTGCCTTTGATGTTCCGATTCCCTTAGTTAAACATCTGATTTTTTCAGCATTAACCAAACAGCTGCGCCAGGCAACGCCACGCATTTCCAGAACGCCACACGGTCCCGAGACGACAACTTTCCACCCCCCTAGTCTGACTCTTTCCTAAAGTCACTTAGAGAAACTAGATTTCCCAAATGGCCAGTAGGGGCAGGTACGCAGATGGGCTGGCCATCGCAGAGGGATGTTACCGTGTGCATTTTCAATATTCCTCTTGGTCTACACAAACATGCGACGATGCATCACTCCTTCAGAAGAGATTATGAGATCTGGCAAATGTAAGAAATTCCAATAACTGCTATTATTACCTATTAATCGAGCAGATGATTCATACGGCCGCCTAAAGCTACACCTTTTGCAGGGTGCACAGCCTTGAACTAAGGCACGTTGGGAGCACCAGCTGGGGGATAAATATATACACACCATCTTCTTTTTCCCCCTGAGCTAACTTTCATTTACTTATATTTACTTTTCATTTATATAGGAACTGAGTTTCCTTTTGTTTGCTGGTTTTGATAGAAGTGACTCTGAAGCTTCCGTGGAGGACAGATTCCATGGATTGCAAGGGCAGAGTTTACCCAAGAGCCCGTCCCGCTAAGGGCCTCAAGGTCAACAATAAAAAGGATGAATATGCACTAAGCAAGTTCTGTTCAGAGTACTTACTGTCATTATTTAATTCCCACCAGGGCCCCAAATTGGTGATACAAATTTCCACTTGGGGAAACTGAGGCAAGAAGAGATTTAAGCAATTGCCCATACCCCCATGGAACTATCCATGTGGGAATCTCCCATGATGGGCGTTTGACTATAACTGAAAGGAAACAGAAGGCATGAAGAAATTACAAAATTCCCTCTCCTCGACGCCATTTTTAACTTTGGTGGTCAGGGGTAGCTTCCTGGTTCCTCTCTCTGTGCTTGTCTATGAAATAAAGACTACAAAATAAGAAATCTTTTGTCGTCTTTCACATTTTGGCATTCATTCATGCCAATCCTTTTAGTCTTCTAGCCATTTTCATTCTCAGGCTTCATCTCTGCAATGAAAGGCTCTGGCTCTAGCTGAGGTGGGCAGAGCACCCTGAAGGGGACAGTGGGTGGGCTCCTGCAATAGTCCCGGCATGTGTCACGCACAGCCTGGTGTCCGCGGTGGGCTACAGGTCCTCCGCAGGCCCGCGTGGCTTTATAAATGACGGGGGGTGAGCGCCCCTGCGTGGTGGGTGGCAGGTGGGAGGGGGCAGCCCATGTCTGGCGAGCCAGCTCCTTCTGGGGAGAGGGGACACTGGGCCTGGAACCCCAGCCCACCTGGCATCCTGCCCTGTGACCCTAGGAACGAGCCCTGTTCAGAAGAAAGAAACCACCAATGGAGCCTTTCTCTCCTTGTTTATGGGTTGTCAGTCCCATTGTGCCCTTTTTCTGGGAGGTTTTGACGAGGATCCGGGTCTCAGAACTTTCCAGAGCCCATTGTTCATCGGCGCCCCGCCCTGCTCCCCAACGTCACTGCCCACATCCACGCTCCCTCCCTCCTCTGCACACCGGGCGCTGCATTCAAATGCTAACACAACGGCGGGACGCAGGGACCCCAAAGCCAAAGCCACAGCCCGCCCCTAAATCCCCAAAGTCATCTCAACGCCAGTCACTTCTTTTCCTCCCTCCAGTATGCTCGTCTGTCACACGGGCAGATGCCGCCTATGTGGCTGCGGCTGCCACCAAGCTGTAAAAGAAATACTCGCCCCTCTACGTTGGCACAAGAAAGAAAGTCCTTAGAACTGTGATCGCGCGCTGCAAAACTGTCCCTTCTCCGGGAGGACGCGGCGGGGAGGGCGCAGAGCAGCTCCCTTTCAGTGGCGGCTGCGTCTGAGCCACCTTTTCAACCCCCAGCAAATGCTCCCGCGGAACAGAAAGCCACCATCAAAGGCCCAGCCCTCCGCGCCCCCCTCCAAAATGCCGCAGCCTTTGTTGTCGCCGGAGCCGGGTGGGTATTGAACTTTGCAGACTCCGCTGGGCCCGAGAAGTGAAAACACCCTCCCGGGCCAGCAGGGGTGCAGCTGCGCGCCTGGGAGATGGGGCCCGGCGGTTGCCATGGCGCCCTGACACCGAGATCAGGCCTGATGAATGTCACCGGGGGCTGTGACTAAAGTTGTTTATGAGTCAGAAGTCGCATGAAACTCCAGGGGGAAATGACAACCGCGCCCCGGCGGGCTGTGGGAAAGAAGGATGGGGTGTCGTGGGGGCCCAGGAACACAAGACCAGCTGAACACGCCGACGTTCCATTCGTCACCGTGTGTGCGACACCGAGGGAGAGGCAGGACTGGAATCACACACGGGTTCACTGTAGTTTTTAAAATATGACAACCTTGTGCTTTGGGCACAGCAAGCAGCAGGGGGCTGGACTCCCCAAGTCCCCGGAGAGGCCACCTTCAGGCACTCCACAGCTGCTGTCCCCTTCGTGTCCCCAGGGGGGAGGGTTACCACGCTGCAGGCCCTGGCACCACAGCCCACAGATGAGGAAGGTCGCAGGCACCTCCTCTTCCCTTACAGAGAAGTTTCCAGTGACAGCGGTCACTAGCGTGTGTGTCACATGGACACACAAAAGTGTCCAGCTGAAGTGTGTGAGGGTCACAGCAAAGGCAGGCACAGCTGGTGGCCACCAGCGGGAAAGACGTCGATGTCACTTCTATTCCCACCCTGGAGAGAAGGACATCTCTTCTTGTATTTGGAGAGAGAGGGATGACAGAGAAAGCTGACCAAGAGGTTTCCCTTTCTACATGGAAATAAAAAGGGAGAGAAGAGGGACAGGGGGCAGACGCCGGTCTCCGTCCCCACGCCCCACTCAGCAGCACCAGGCAGAGAGGGAGGAGACAGATGGAAGGTGCTGGAACGTCGCACAGCCAGGGACGCTTTGGGAGAAGCGACTCCATGTGCACGCTCCTTAAATTAAACCTTATCCTTGAAATTCAGATCTGTTTCTAAAAGTCAGAGCAGGATTCTGGAATTCATGTCATAAAAAAAGACGACTTGGGTTTCAAAAAGGATCCCTCGTGAGAAGCTTCTGTGCAACTCGCGCCCCGTGTGCTTTCAAAATATTACTCTGTTGACAACCAGGACCCAGGGAAGCCTTGGAGGACCTGCCATGTGGCCTGGGTGAGACCCCCTCGCAGCCCACCCTGTCCCTCCTCCCAGGTCGCCCTCTCTGCCAGGTCCGGACAGGCGCGAGCTGCTCACCTCCGACACGGTGCAGTTCAGCTGGAAGATTTGCCCTTCTCCTTCCACCTGCCGCACGCACAGCTTGCAAACCAGCTCCACCGTGTTCAGGCTGAATCTTTCCAGAGTGAAGGTGCAGTGCAGGTTTCTCTGCGACCCGCTCCAGATGTGGTAAAAAGGAATCTCCTACAGGATACGAAAGAGTTAATCACAGACGAGGGATTAACACCAGAAAGAACTATCAGATCCTCTGCTCCCTGCTGCGGGGGGAGGGGGGGGAACTCATGTCAGTATCACGTACATTACTTCGTTGAACCCTCACGAAGCCCTGTGTGTCAGCACACCAGGACGACCTACCTTTGCACATGAAAAAAACTGAGGCCCAGAGAGGTTAAGTAACTTACCCAAAGCCACACAGCAAGTGAGTGGCAGAGCTGAGATGCAAACCTAAGGAGTCAGCCTCTAGAATCCACGTACCTAACCAATCTGCCACGTGTCTCTAATTTACCAAAGGAGTCATTGTAAAGGATGGAGAAAAAGTTTATAAAATTCCCAAAATAGAACTTACACACACCCCAGTCGTTGCTCATTAAAAAGCATCCCTGCCGTGGCATTCCGAGGAAAGCAAAGTCCAAAGGATGATGCCCCGATGCCTTTCATGCTCCCATCCTCCCCCGACAGGACGGGGGAACCCACAGCCCCTACTGCTGGCAGCTGAGACTCAATTAGCTGCCGCAAACAAAAAAAAAAAAATAAAAATCCTTGGCTTAAAAGCACCAAGCCTCTAACAGACTTTAATTTTCTAAAAAGTCTAGACCACCTTACAGAGCCCAGCCTGGAATCTGTTTTCAATAAAGGAAAGGAGACGTTGATACGTGCAAGACGGGAGAACAGGGTGGGCAAGAGCAGGAGCTCTGGAGGCAGATCTAGGACACACGAGAGCGCCCCCCTCTGGCTAACGGGGGAATGTGGGTCAAGTTGCTTAATGTTTCCCAGCCTCAGTTTCCTCATCTGCAAGAGTAAGCAAAGAGTATCTAATTCACAGACCCCCTAGGGTTAAATGAGATAAACCAAAGCGCATGCGACAGTGTCTGGCAGATGGTAAACATTCAGCCACAGTTAGCTTTAACTAATATCATATTATTATTATTAAAATAGTATGTTCCATTATGATTGTATAAAAGACGTTGCTTATAAAAAAAGGGGGAGATGGGTGGAAGTTTGTGTCGGTTGCAACAGGGAGAAAAGAAGAAAGCCAAGGAAGAGATGTCACGAGAAAGGCACAAGCCCGCTCTCTGGGTCACGTGCCGAGTTACAGCTCAGCTGCGTAACAGAGGGGTCTGGCGTGCGAGCCCCTCAAAGCTCACGACTGTTAACGAACTAGGACGTTTGCTTCCCATGGCTGATGTGCAAGCTGAGAAGTCTTCCCCTCAGGCCTTCTAGTATGTTCGGTGACTGACATCAGGAAATAGTAACTGCAGTGCAGTTCGGCTGCAGTGCTGGGGTGGGTTGGATTGGTGTGTGTATAGACACGGCTCCCCCAAATGTGGCTGCGTCTCCTAGGACCGCACACAAGGCTCACCAGCCCATCAAAACAGCTTCCTGCGAGCTCAGGTTGACGGGTACAGGGGAAAACTTCTAGAGAGGCCTCTGACTGTCCCACAGGTACACACAATACCCAGTATGTACGTACCTGTGGAAAATACCGTGGAACCGGTATTTTTATGCCTGGTATGAATCAATCCTGACCGGGTCTCACTTTTACATGCTATTTCAGTCCCAAACTGGAGTTCCTTTAAGTTTTCAACATAAGGGCACCTGCCTAGCCAGGCTGAAACCTAATTTGTGTCACATGCTGTCAAAATGTCCTTCTGTGTTTTTCTATGAATGTATTTGAGGCTCTTTTGAACCAGTTCAGTGTGAATGTTTACCATGCAACTTAATTAATGGCATTGGAATAAACGATGGAATTGGAAGTCTTATGTACTAGAAATAAAAATAATAATAGTATAGTTTTTTAAAAAATTTAAAAATGCATTCTTTCAAATATGTTCACAACGTATTTTTCAAAAATCCTAAATAAACCCAACGATTTCAGAGAAACAAGTACTGACATGAAATTAATTTCAAGGAAGAGGGTTTCCTATGTCTCTGCAATTTTAGTCCCCTCTGTTGGCGCTGTCCTCAAGCCTGTTGTGCAACTTAGGAAACTCACCTGATATTTAGCCAGCAATTTGCTCTTCCAGAGGGAATGGGCGATGTCATGAATTGACAGGCGCAGGTTATGGGTGCTGCCTTTGAAATGAAGCGCCTTGGGTTCATCTAGGAGCTGTCCTCCCATCTGTCTCTCAAGATGTACAACTTCCTGCAATGACACGCCCCAAAGCAAACACACGTTATTGAATTGCATCACTTCTGTCAATTCTTGGATCAAATGAGTGTGTCCTTACTGTGCTTTCTGAACTGCACACCTAACTTGGGAAACACCGTGAACACCCACTTTGCAGCCTCGAGATCCTCTAGTGGAAGCTCTGCCCATTTGGGATGGGACGGGCCCCTTCTGAGAAACTGTCTTGGCAATCTACATCACGCTGTCTGCCCTTACCAAATGAACAGCGGAGTCTTTTACCAAACACAGGTGATTTTAACAAGCAGAATTCAAAACTGGAAGAACCCCAAATAAAAGAAACCACAGGTAGAAATATAGATAAACAGATGAAAAAGATCGTCGATCAATTCTTAGGGAAAGGGGAAAAGAACTGTAAGAGCATGTCTTGGACTGGGTAAAACGAACCAACAACCCAAATTCCAGAACCTGTTTTAGACATTTAGTTCAATCTCTTATGCTTTCTTCCGGGACAGAAATAAAAACATCAAATTTTTGCTCAAAATAAACCATCGCATTTTCCCAATTATTAAAACATTTTTAGAATATGCTCATTCTACGTCGCATTAGAGGAAAATAGTCTGATACAGATTAGGAAGGTTTTTAAACACCAAATATTGAAGTGAACAGTCACTCAAATTCAATTTTAGACAGAACACCTTATTTCTCAAGCATACTAGCTGATGAAAACATTTGCTATGTCATTTACTTACACTATAAAGATATAACACAAAGACGAATTCTATATATACTTCCATTTCTCAAGCGCATTAATGGGAGTTAATGAAGCATTTCCAACTGAAGCTGTAATTATCCAAACAGCAGCAACCGTCAGTTATCAATGAACAAACGATCCCGGGTCTCTTCTGCTGTCTGAACCAACTCCATGCACTTTACTCCTCTCGTGCCTTAAAAGTTGTAATGATACAAATATGTAGGCAATTTCTGACCACCTAAAAACGGGGGTCCAGGAATAGAACGGATCTTAATTAAAGAAATATAAAAACATGATTTTTCTTATTTGGTGCTATTTTGACAGACAGCAGGGAGTTCAAGAACACAGGTGCTCATTCTGAATGCCACACACGTGTCTTAGGGCACCTACTAGGGTAGCAAGCACAGCTGGGTCACCGTGGAGGATTTCAAGTGTGGGAACCTCATGGTCTCCTATCCAGAAATGCATCCGTTTGCGTTTGCTGAATGCATTCTAACCCATGCACTTGTGATCTTACCAACATCATTGATGAGATGTGAACAGCTCATTGCAAGCTGCTGCTTTAGGGATTCTTAGCATCCGTCATCTTTGGGTCAAGCCACTATTCTGAACAATGCAAGCCTGCTGAAAGGTCCCATAAGGTGTAAAAAATATTAGGATAACGTGGAATGTGGTCTCAGACAGGGACTTCTCTAATTAGTGTCTAATGGAAGCGAGGAGGCAATAACACACTCACTCTGAGAGGCGTGCGGTCCAGTCGCCTGAGAGTTATTGACTCGCTATTTAACGTTGTTGGATGAGGAGGAGCTATTACTTGTGACAGCAGCCAGAGCAGTCAGCAAGCCCCCAGCCACAGCCAGCCGGCCACCTCGACACATATGTCGTGTCATTGCGCCCCAGCTCTGCCGTGCATGAGCTCAGCAGGCTCCCGGGGGCTCCAGTGGGCCACACAGAGCCACCCAGCCCGGTCACACATGCTCCTTGCAGAAGACCCTCCTTAGCAACACTGCACACCCCATTCCTCGACAGGCATCCAGCCACGTGGAAGTGCAGAAGAAGAAAAGTGAGGGTTAATGGCAGTTTCTTCTGCTTCAGCAGGGAGGCATAATGAGCGTATGCTGATCATGTTTGTTGTCTAGTTAGCATAATAGAGAACGCCGATGTTCCCAGTGAACCTGGCACCTGACAAATTCTAAAGCTAAAATGATGTTTGTTTATAAGCCATTAGAAGAAAAGAAACATAATTAGAAATCTTTGCGATTACAGTCATGCCAATCAATCAGTTCCAGCTTCTTTCCAGTACGCCCTAATTACCTCATCAAGACGTCTAAAGAGCAATCGATAGTAATTATCTGATTACTATAGATCTTCATTATGTCCAAATTATCTCCCTGGGATGTCTAAAAGAAGATGCATTGTATTCCGGGAGGTAATTGGACCCAACAATGTATAATCCACACCCATCCCTACGATCAACATAGACTGCCAGAGGACAGGGAGAACGTTAGCAGTTTTCTTGGCAGGGAGGATCATTGCAAGAACCTAAACTGCCCATTGGCCATGACCTTTGAAGTCAAAAAAATCTAAGGCCGCATTTTGACTGCAAAGTCTGGGCTGGAGTGAGCCCAAGAATAAGGCTCTGTGTTTGGTTCACTGAAGTCGTGGTAAGGAATTCTCCCTAGTGGGGACAGAGTCTGGACTGGCTTGGACAGCCTTTATTTGAGGGGAAGGACCAAGTACAGGGTCAGGTTAAGGACAGTGAGGCCACAGAACACAACCTTTCCATATTCTTAACCTCCCCATCTCCCCGTCAACCAGGAGGGACACACAAAGCTGCTGCCCAGAGCTGGGAAGAACCCAGCTTTCTTCTCCCTTTCAACTGTACTTGATCCCGGTGGAAAAAAAAACTGCCCATCAGGACTCGTCATGCTTAGGGCGGAGACCTCTGATCGTGTTTGCTTACGTATTCTACCACTCAAAACCTAAGCATGCATTTTGTGTTTATTTGCATATTATGAATATATTAATATGTTAATACATTCCATTATAAATATGCATAAAGTTTACAAATACACAAAGTTCTGTATTTACCTATCTCAGCAAAAACCTAAGCACTAATAATGTCTTTTTTTTTTTTTGCCCCCATGGTTCATTGGGCCTCGGGTGTGTGAACTCTATTTCAGAAACTGCTCTCATTTCGCCAGTACCTGGGGAAGAACTCAGCCCAGTGGTGAAGGATTCAGCAAGAAGAAACTTTACCAAACTTACATGGAACATGTTTTCCTTATAAGTGTCAACTGGTATCTTGACACTCATTAACATAACGAAACATAACACAATAAAGGAGAAGACGATAACCAAAGCGTGGATCAAAGGTATCTCAGTATCAAACAATCAATCAATCAATCAAACAACTTGGAAACTACAATAATGTAAAACCACACATGAGTCAGGTGACTTGTCACCTACAGTGACTCCCAAATACTAGTTTGGAGTCAGAAGACAGAAGCCAGCCCACCTGAAAGGCTGGCCAGGCTTTCATTCGGATTTTAAGTGTTACAATTTGGGACAAGCTGTAGCAGTCACAACTTAAAAATACACTGTAACTTGCACTCCAAGAAATGCGATTTTTCTGAAATCCGTGTGCATGATACCATTTTGGTGAATATATTTTTGGTACCTGAAAATAACAGGCACACACATCAGTAAGATGTGACTTCACAGTTAAATGTTTCCCTCACCCTCATCTTCCTAGAAACATTCATTCAACATCTGTGAGCCACGTTGTAAGGCCTGCCGGGAACCACGCCCGGCTCTGGGGGGACACGGACAAGGGAGTCTCTGTCACTGCCACCAACTGCTGACGGCCCATGGGGGTGGGGGAGACCCCCGTTCAGACATGTCACCACAACACAGTGTGCTCAGCTCCAAAGCACCTTCTAGACGGGCTGCTTTTGGATCGCAAAGGTGAGGATAGTGCAAACACCTTAAAAAAGAATCAGAAGAAAATATATTTAAGGTCACAAGACTTAGGAAGACGTAAGAAAAAGTATGGTGACCTTGGAAAGAAATGCCTATAGTGGGAATTAGGATCCTCTAGGCTCTTTGTTCTCAAGAAATGTAAATGTCACCTTCCTAAGCAGAGGCTGTCCTCTCTCCTGGTGGCACCTCCCACCTCAGTGGCCTGTTCGAGCTGTGGGGGAGTCCACCTGTCGCTTTGATGAGCTGGCCCTGCTGACGGGGGAGGGGGCGGTTTCTGGCTCTCTCGGACAGTTCTGTCTGCACCCCTCTGGCTTCGCCTTGAAAGATACTGCCCAGAGCAGCTTGAACCCCAGTCCTAGTGTCCCCAGGAGCAGGTCCTCTGCCTCCGAGCCCGGTGTCAGCCAGGGACGTGCGCGGTCCTGTTGGGGACAGGGCTCCCTCCCCAAGGCGGTGTCACCTCCCCACAGGCTGGCCGCCCCAGTGAGGGCCCTATTGATTCAGGGAGTCCGAAAGAAATGGAACGAAAGGCAGGGACAAGGATTCCGCAGTCGAAACAAGCGGCTCTCACAATAACCAATTAAACCAAGACACGATCCATGCCAAGCCATTAGCCTGGGCCACTTCAGAGCCACAATAAATCCAAGCTGTTTTAAAGGCCCGCATGCACACAGAGGGGGCACCTCTGGCTTGCACCCAAATCCCTCCCACGCTCTCAGACGACAGGATCTGCCCTCGTTAAGGCCTGCCAGGGAGAGGCCAGAGGGAGGATGCTTCTGGAAGCCGCACCGCTCCTACACCCCGGCCGGTCTCGTCACCCAGTTTCTCCCCGCGAGCTGCGTTGCGGTTGGATTGCATCTGTCCCCAATGTTTCCCTTCCTCCTTCCCTCCCTGTCCTTCCACGCTGGGCCGATTTCCCGTGTCAGTCTCACGCCTGCGGTTCCCTGGGAGCCCCCAGGCAACGGAGTGGCATCCACTTAGATGCCTCAAGCGCATCTTCCTGAATGTGACAAGTCTCTGTCCCCAGGGTCCAGGCTGAAGCTGGGCTACACAACTCTGCAAAGCAGCACTTTGTGCCAAGAACTGTGAGGTGCTAGGCCCGAAGCTCCCGGCCCCGGCTTTGTTCTCTGCGCCGCCTACCCACCCACCCCTGCTCCGCTCACCCCCCCCTGCACACACCTCGAGGTCACCTGCTCTGCGTGGGGACCTGGCCCTCCCGCTCCCCACTGCTCCAAATCGCTCCACCTGCTGCTTCAAGGCCTTTGTTTGGGCTTCAGTTTCTCAAGGGCTGATTATCCTACTTGGGGATTATCCAGTCTTCAGCTTCTCTCTCCTCCCCTCTCTCTCCTTTTCTCTCCACCTACTTTCCTTTCACTCTTTTCCTTTTCTTTTTAGAAATCTCGTAAGCCCGAGAAAGGAGGAACCAATGATTACAGTTGAAGTCTCATACAGCCCCCCGAAATCTCCTCCTGAAGAGCAGGTGGCAGGGGGGTGATCAGGGCTTCGTTTTCCTTTATCTGTCTTTGCTTTGGTCCGGTTTCTGGAGATGGTTTGCCCCTGTGCTCTCTCTGTTTCACAAAAACCCTCTACTGCGAATGGGCTGGATTTACTGCTGCCAAGAAGCGTGGGACCCGCAGGAGGGAGCTGAGCAGGTGGCGGGGGGTGGGGAGGTCTGGAGCGGAGGCCACCAAGGCCACTGCGCAGAGAAAATGGCACCGAAGACGGCCAGGGCGGCAGCAGCAGCCTTGAGCCCCCGCTGCCTCGTGTTTGCTTTGGCTTCTCGGCCCTGTGGAGATGCCACTCTGCACGCTCTGTCCTGGGCGCTGGACCAACCACTTAAGGCTGAGCTGCACGGCTGCAGCGCCCACTGTCACTGTCATTGTCACCGTCACCGTGCTTCTAAAACAGACACACGTGGGTCTCCAAGGCACAAAGAACCAACCAGCAAATGTTCAGGGTGCTAAACCTCAAAAGACCAACCCTCAAAGACTGTGCTGAGTGGTATTAAAAAGCCACATCTTAGGCCGGGCGCGGTGGCTCACGCCTGTAATCCTAGCACTCTGGGAGGCCGAGGTGGGCGGATCGTTTGAGCTCAGGAGTTCGAGACCAGCCTGAGCAAGAGCGAGACCCCATCTCTACTAAAAATAGAAAGAAATTATATGAACAGCTAAAAATATATATAGAAAAAATTAGCCGGGCATGGTGGCGCATGCCTGTAGTCCCAGCTACTCGGGAGGCTGAGACAGGAGGATCGCTTGAGCTCAGGAGTTTGAGGTTGCTGTGAGCTAGGCTGACGCCACGGCACTCACTCTAGCCTGGGCAACAGAGTGAGACTCTGTCTCAAAAAAAAAAAAAAAAAAAAAAAAAAAAAAAAAAAAAAAAAAAAAAAAAAAAAAAAAAAAAAAAAGCCACATCTGCCATCCGATGCTAGGGAGCCTGCTTTGCTTCTATTCATTCTGCATGAACAGAAGCGTTGGAACCTGCCCTTGTCATTTGGGGATGAGCTAGTCCTCTCCCTGCTACCCTGGCCATCGCCGCTGGCTCCGTCACAGCTGTGGGGGCCTTCAGGCCACCAAAGCACGGGCCACCCTTCTCTCCGCTTCCCTGCCAGTTTTGCAGGGTGCTGCTCCCAGCCCCCACGTGCTGTCTCCTCCTAGGGCCTCGGGCCTCGGGCTGCCGAGACAGCAGGCACGGAGAGCATCTGCCTGTCACAGCCGGGCCTCCCCCACCTGCTCGGGTCACCGTCCCTGGCGCCCAGCCTGGCGCTGCTGGTTTCCAGGCACATGTTCACGCCGGGGTGCTCCGCTCTCCCCCTGTGCCCGTCTGCCTTGCTTCACCCCTAATAATAAGAAGGCCGGACTCGGGTGACCACGTGCAAACATGTCCCCGTCAAGTCACTTCATTCTTAGGGCTCTGCCTGCTGTTCCCACAGCTGCTGCCGCCACGGATGCTTGGTCTGAGCCGCCGCTTCCAGCCTGCCCAGTCGGGGCCGTTTGTGACACTTTCAAAGCAAAATGCCAGCGAAGTGGCCGTGTCACTTGCCTACCTCTGGGCATGCTCTTCAGGCAAAGATTCCTTCTCACACTTATGTGTTAGGACCAGGGCTTTGCAGGTCGGTCTAGGACTTCTGAAATCATCTTGCATTTCTTTTCACCCTTGAACATGTTATTTTTAAATTTCTGCATTCGTTTTCTATTGTTGCCGTAAGAAATTAGCACAAAGGTAGTGACTTAAAACAACACACACACGTGATCTCACAGTTCTGTACGTCGAGAGTCCAGCACGGGTCTCGCTGGGCTAAAATCAAGGTGTCAGTAGGGGCCACTGTCCTTTCTGAAGGCTCAAGAGGAGAACTCGCTCTTTCGTCTTTTCCACCTTCCAGAGGTTGCTCACAATTCTGGGTTCATGATCCTCCCCCATCTTCAAACCCAGGAATGAGTTTGAGCCTTTTCCCATTGTCATCTCTCTCTCTGCCCATAGCTGGGGAAAGTTCTCCACTTTTAAGAATCCATGTAATTGGACTGGACCCATCAGATAATCCCAGACCACCTCCCCGTACCCCATGGTCATACCTGCAAAGGCTATTTTGCCATGTAAGGAAATATATTCACAGGTTCTAAATATTGAGGTGTAGATATCTTGGGGGAGCCATTATTCTGCCTACCTCAACTTGTATTTTCTCTCTTTTCTCTGTCTCTCTCTCTCTCAAAAAATAAATTCAACATGGCGGGTCATTTCCAAAGTATACAACAAGGCCAGGGCCAAGGCTCATAAGCAGATGAGAAAGATGGGTAAATTTAGAGGCACCGAAAGACCACTGTGACTGCGTGGCCGACCAGCCCAGACGGCCACCAAACCTGGAACTCACCCCACAATGAGATCACAATTAGATTTAATATCTACATTGAGCCATTGCCTTCAAAACACCACAGTCGTCTAAATGCCCACTTGGGGATGATTCACAGTATCTAGTGCCTATTTTATGCCAGGAGATTTAACAAATTTGATCTCCTTGAATCTTCAAAGGGTCTCTGATGCAGACCAAATCACTGTCCAAAGAGGTCACGTTTGGGGACCAGGGCCACCAAGCCGATGAGCAGCAGAACCAATGGAATCAGCCAGCCCGAATCAGGCTTCCCTACCGCACCACGCTCCCTCCCATCCCCTTAGCAGGAAAATGCATTGGGAATCTTTAACACACTTGTTGTTGTTCTCTAATACATATGTTAGATCTGAATATATTAGTTTAATTTCTGAGGGCAGGGTTCTTAAAATATAAAACATAGGTCAGGGTAGTTTTGAGGTTATTTGAGGGAACTCTAAGAAAAGGTGTGGTTAATGGGGTCGATTTCAGGGAAGGCCAGCGTTAGAAGGCATGGGGAGGCAGGCTCGAGGTGTTCTGGGTTCAGTACGGTCACAGATTGCCATGGAAGAAACATCAGGAGGACAGCGGTGGGGAAGGTGACAGGTGGCAGGATGAAAATAAAGCTACCTCTTCCCTTGAATTATTTATTTGTTTATTTATAAGACAGAGTCTCGCTCTGTTGCCCGGGCTAGAGTGAGTGCAGTGGCGTCAGCCTAGCTCACAGCAACCTCAAACTCCTGGGTTCGAGCAATCAATCAATCCTCCTGCCTCAGCCTCCCGAGTAGCTGGGACGACGGGCGCTCACCACCACACCTGGCTAATTTTTTTTTATTTTTTGTAGAGACGGGATCTCGCCTGTTGCTTAGTCTGGTCTCCAGCTCCTGGCCTCCCACGTGTAGCCCAAGAAAGTATCACACGATTCTCAATCGACTTCATCCAACTTACTTTCCTTCACTGCACCTTTCACTGTGTCTTTCAATCTTCTCTTCTCTTTTCACATACTATGAACTTTCACAGATTGACTATACTATGCTACAGCCTGGATTTAGGGATGTGAAGACTCAATGAATCCAGGGAAGAGCTTCATGCTAAATGACCCCATAAAGAAATCCAGGTTATGTTAACACACATTATTTGGTTTATATCACATATATGTCTGTTACAAATTCAACAGACATCACACATTGCCTGGATCATATGCAAAGAATCCCTCTGATAGATTCTGAATCTCACGGTTTAGTACACGTCCCTTCATTATGCAGGGTATTATATACCCTTTGGACAGTGGAGCAAAAATTACTTATTTCCACATAGATGTATGTTTCTCCCTGGGTGTTTTTAAACTTACACCAAACATAGCCTTGCTCTCTATTAATTTCTGGTCTGTTTATACTAGGATTTAAGTCTTTGCAAATAATGAAAGGAAAACACCATTTTTATTACTTTAATCGCCAAAGGAGGAGGGAAAAAGAAAAGCTGTGATACTACCAAACTCAACCTTTTCCATCGACATGACCTCTCTATTTGAGCTGATTCCAAACTAGTCTCACAACTGTTAGCATCTTTATCTCTTCCGTGAACTCAACTTGAGCATCGCTCTCACTCGTCCGCATGCATGGGGGGAAACAAAACAAAACAAAACAAAACCCTCCTGAAAGGTATAAAAGAATTCCACTGTCTCCCACTCAGCCTTGTCTCCTACTCTGGTAGTCACTGCCAGCATTTTATCAACTAAGTCTACATTGATGCTTCCAAATTGCTAAGGATAGATTTTAAGTTTTAGGTGACCATTTTTGCTCCAAGGCTCAACACAACTCAGGGAAATTCTTACAAATGCTGCCAAACTCAAACAGGTGGATGGAGAGATTAGAAAATGCATCAGTGGCCGAGCTTGGTGGCTCACGCCTGTAATCCTAGCACTCTGGGAGGCCGAGGCGGGCGGATCATTTGAGCTCAGGAGTTTGAGACCAGCCTGAGCAAGAGCGAGACCCCTGTTCTCTACTAAAAAAAAAAAAAAAAAAGAAATTAGCTGGACAACTAAAAATATATATAGAAAAAATTAGCCGGGCATGGTGGCGCATGCCTGTAGTCCCAGCTACTCGGGAGGCTGAGGCAGGAGGATCACTTGAGCCCGGGAGTTTGAGGTTGCTGTGAGCTAGGCTGACGCCACGGCATTCTAGCCTGGGCAACAGAGTGAGACTTTGTTTAAAAAAAAAAAAAAAGAAAAGAAAAGAAAATGCATCAGGGTTGCTTAAGACGGACTGATGAAGAAGTCCCCCCGGCCGGGCGCAGTGGCTCACGCCTGTAATCCTAGCACTCTGGGAGGCCGAGGTGGGCGGATCGTTTGAGCTCAGGAGTTCGAGACCAGCCTGAGCAAGAGCGAGACCCCATCTCTACTAAAAATAGAAAGAAATTATATAGACAGCTAAAAATATATATAGAAAAAATTAGCCGGGCATGGTGGTGCATGCCTGTAGTCCCAGCTACTCGGGAGGCTGAGACAGGAGGATCCCTTGAGCTCAGGAGTTTGAGGTTGCTGTGAGCTAGGCTGACGCCATGGCACTCACTCTAGCCTGGGCAACAAAGTGAGACTCTGTCTCAAAAAAAAAAAAAAAAAAAAAAAGAAGTCCCCCCGACCATTTTTTCTTTCCATCCACATGGATAATACAACCACATATGATTAAAAAGTGATGACTAATATGCTTGACATGTTCATCTCTAGACATCGGGGCTCAGTCTTTTTGCAATAGCTCAAGGACTGTGCAGTTAGGATCTGAGAATGTTGCTCCACTGGGCCTCCATCTCTACGCTAGCCCAGTGTTTCTGTGGGTTTTTCTGCAATTTGCAAAGAATCTCCAGCACACAGCAGTCACTAAGAAGATACCAAGTCCTGGGAGGCCCAGCTGCTGGCCTTGCTTGCTATGCTGGGGATGGACGTGGTCAGGAGTTGGATAAAATATACACAAGGAAGCAGAGCTCCTTAGAAAAGCCTGCAGCGGCTCAGGGTGACCAGGGTGACCAGAGATTCCAGGGTAGAAGTGAGTTCCCTGTGGGTACAGGTCAGAGCAGATGAGAGTCTGGTGGCTTCTTGGGAACAAGGGCAGCTTCTGTGCACCCTGTGGGAAAGGGACGGAAGGCCCTATGGCTGTGGGGGACATCTTGGCAACGCAGCGGTTGCTAAGGGAGATGAAGTCTAGAGCATCGTCCACACAAGTGGACAGGTGATGCGGGGTGAAGTGAGCACTACTAGAATAAATCCAGGCTAAGGAACTGCGCTGGAAGTGGTGACAGTGAATTTGAGAGAATGATGGGAACGAGATGGGTGGGCAGAAAGACCCCACGCAGGCATCGCTGGAACGAGGATCTGCAGAGGCCCGAGCTACGGAACTGGAACGGGTGACAAGCGACAGAAGGAAGGTCCAGCCCACGAAGTAGAGAGAGGCCCCAGAAAGAGTCCAGGGCACGAGAGGTACTGGAACTTTTCCTCTTGGCCTCGTGCTTGGTTAGGGGGCTGTGGTCTTCCCCGCGGGCATTGTGCGGTGTCACTAGAAAGTGGCAGTGAACAGGAGCAGGTGGGACAATGGGGGACACAATGATGGGAGGACGTTGGATGTTGTCCTCAATAGAATTAAAGTTCCAAAAAGATTTGTGAAAGTGTTTAGGATGCTAGTTCGTACCTTGGCTGCACAATAGAAAAACCCAGAGAGTGTTGTAAAAAAAAAAAACAAAAACAAAAACAAACAAAAAAAAACACCCCAAAAACCCAGTACGCAGACTAATTAGATCAGAAACTGAGCAGTGAGACCCTGGAGTGAGTCTTTTTAAAAGCTCAGCAACTGATTGCTGCGTGCACAGAGGTAGGGAACGACTGGTTTGGGAAGACCACGAATGCCTGACTCAGGGGTAGGGAAGGCTGAAGGAGGGGGCGGTATTTGGGAGGGGTGGCGTGGGGGACTGTTGCTGGGGACAGCACTTAGAGAAGCAGGCAGATGGGACAGAGACAGGCAGGGAACATCAGCGGGCAGGGCACCGAGGTGGCAGGATTTCAGTAATAAAGGCCTTTTCAGCTCATCAGCCCCAAGGTTCCAATTCCAGCGTGGGTGCGAGGCCCCATCCTTGGGACTGAACTAACTGTCTCTTTGGTATGTTGGAGGGACCGTTTACTTACAACTAGGATTTTGGTATTTCTGCATTATTAAAAGGCCACGAGGTGCAAGAAAGCCTCATCCATTATTCACGTTTGTTTCAGGCTAAGTGCTAGATCCCCAGCTGCTGAGAATTTATAAATGTCTACTTGGAAAAAAGCATTGCCCACGGTACAAATTGCTCTTGGGTTTTTTGCACGGTTGAAACCTGTTCATCCGTCTTTCTCAGTGTTGAGCATTTGCACCTCTTTTGGGCTCATTACAATGATCAAAATTATTTTCTACAGCATTACCTTTGGCATGGATTTGCGTGTGTCTGTTGGAAAGACAGGTGCCTGAGTAGAGAACTAGGTGTGGGAATATAAAACATGTGTGTGAAGCATTTAAAATATGTACGGTGTGCTTTTTGCAACTTTTTTTTTCTTTGGAATTGTTAAAAAGAGTTGCCTTCATCAGACCCTATGATTCCCCTAGAGATCGTTTTCCCCAAGAAGAGTTTAAGCCTAGGATGACTTGGATCCTGACGGTGCCTTAGACGTATCACATTTGAAAGGAATATAAAAGAAATAACGTTAAGCTTTACACTAGACCTGTGTGTTCACAACACTTATTCACCATCAGAAAATCTTGCAGCCCCGACCATCAAATTACATCCAGCAACCGAACGGGTCTCTTCCCCTCCCCCAAGACCACGCTGGTCACGTCCAACACAAGGAACAGATGATGGCAACAGGCTCCGGGCTTGTCTATTTCCATCTGTGTCCCTACAACCTAAGTCCCTTGGAGCCTACGTCCCAGGGACACATCCCAAACACTCACTTTTCATGACCCACAACTGCTCTCTGGATAGAAGCTCCAGAAGGAGATTTCTTCCCTTCGCTTCTCTGACTCATTTTGTTCCCCACTTCTATTGCTCCTCTGGGTTCTCGCCCTTCTTTAGCTCTTTTGCAGGCTGTGCTCTCTGCTCTCTTGCAGCGGCAGGGCTCTCTGTGGTCCCTGGGCTCTAGGGTGTCATTCTGCAAGGGACCAGCTTAGGAGCGGAGAACTCACAGGTGCACGACCCAGAGCAACTCACTGCGACTTTCTCTGCCCGGCATCGTGCTTCCGTAAAGTGGAGATAATCGCATCTGCTCAGGTTGCAAAGATTGAATGAGTTAATATGAAATATCTGTAATTTCCCCTGGCACACAGGACGCTCTCAGTACATGGTTATTATTTCCGTGATTATTTCCTCCCTCTACTCACTCTTGATCTTCTCCCTGATCACCGTGGGTGACAAATAGCGACATCATATGGGTCCCTGAATAGCTCAAAGTCTGTTCCCTGGCGACACCGTATTTCGCAGTTTCTTGGGCATCTTTTCTAGATGCCCAATGCGTATGTCTAATTCAGTATTAAAAAGAGCAAACTGAAGGTTTGTGTCCCCCTCAAATTCCTATGTTGCAATCTCACCCCTAGGGGGACGGTACGAGGAGGTGGGGTCTCTGGGAGGTAAACAGGTCACGAGGGTGGCGCTGTCATGAATGCCATCAGTGACTTTATAACAGAGACCTTAGAGAGCTCCCCCGACCTCTGTCCCCCAGTGAGGACACAGTGCAAAGCTGGCAGTCTGCCACCCGGAAGGGGGACCTCACCGGAGCCCAGCCACGGTGGCACCTTGATCTGACCTCCCAGCCTCCAGGGCTGTGGGAAATAAACGGTTGCCATTTAAGCCCCGCAAATCCATAGGACTTCGCTGTCGCAGCCTGAACCGGCTCAGGCAGGCACCACCTCTACACCCCCAGCTCCCTGGCCCGAGTTTGCCACTGTTACTCAGAGGCAGAAACTTGACCTCTTCCACCCACGCAGCATTTGTCACCAGGTCCTACGAAGGCCACTTGCACAGGACCTCGCAGGCCTGTTCCCCTCATGTCACTCCTCCGTCCCTGCCCTGCCACGCCTTCCTTCTCGCCCTGCCTCTATCCTGTCACTGACGTCAGACGAGTATCTCTAACCTGTATTTCCCATCGTGTCTTTCTTCTGTCTAAACCTTTCCGATCTCCATGAACCCAACACACGGAATCTCAGCTCCTCTCTCTGGCACTCAAGGTCCATCCCAATAAAATTTTCACCAGCCATTCCAGGCTTCCTGGAACATAATGTTGTCTGCAAAGAATCTTTATTTATTGTTGGCATCGTGTATTTCTTCATGCTCTTCCCGCCCCCAGACAACTAGGATTCTTTCCCTTACTACGGCCGGTCAAACCTCACCTTCCATCCGGGCCCAACTCAACTGTGAGCTCCCTTTCAGAGTTCCTCAAAATAATAGGACGCTTCCCTTTCCCGAATTCCCATAAAACTCTGCGTATCTCAGCCTGGCAGGTATCACACTCTGACCTGCCCCTCATCCTTAGCATATTTCTTGCATTTCTCCTTCCAGATCATAACATCTTCAAACGCACGCACTCTATCGCTTAAAGCTCCAAATGGGACCCAATGCATGGAGGTAATAATCATGCCAGGAATGAGGCTTGTTTATTCTGCAAAGCAGCGGTCTGTCGTCTGATGCTACCCTCTCCCCCGCAGCCCTCCTAAACAGAATGGGCGGCTATAAACCAAGCTGCACACAGGAGGGGCACACAGCGCGAGCAATTACGCCCGTGCCTTTCATAAGAAGAACACAGCTGAGATAAACGTGCAAGTCGATTATTTACCATGCGCGGGTCTCGTTGCCAGATTTCTCTAAATTTTTCATGAAAAGAAATCAGGGAAGGTAAACAGAGCAGCCCACGGGAGGAATCGGCATAAAGGAAACAGCTCGTGTATCAGCGTGGCCTCGGGGAGGTGTCTATGCTGGTGTTTGAACTGCACCCTTTGGGGCCACACGCGTGTGTCCAAGCGCTGGGGTACACACACGCAGACACACGGACATGACTCCAGGTGGCCGCAGCGTCACCAAACCGTGGCTTCTGGGGGAAGGTGCAGGGGACAGTCGAGGCGGGGGCAGCTTGCTCACCTTCAGGGCGTCCTGGGTGTCGTCCAGGCAGTAGACGCGCATGCTGTACTCCAGGGAGGAGCAGCACAGGGGCCCGAAGATGGCCAGCTTGAGGCGCTTGGCGGCGGCTTTGGTGGCGGACTGCCCGGCCAGGGCGTAGGTGCTGAGGTTCTCGGTGAGGATGTGGCAGGCCTCCGCGTCCAGCTGGATGTAGCAGGGGGTGGTGAAGTTTTCCTCTCCGACCACCACCACGTCCTGGGGGATGAGAGGGAAGCGGCCACAGCTAAGCCACCGAGGACACGTGCTGGCCACCAATGGACGGTGGGGAATGGTCGTGCATAGAGAAGGACCTCTCCTTTTCCTGGTCTTTGTTCTTCCCCAGACTTGTTGATAAACTACTTTCATCTCTCATCATTATCTCCCTTTATACTGACAACATTCTGTATTACATGCCTTTTATTAGCATTTTTCGATCTCCCAAGAACCTACATTTTCCCTAAAAATCTCCATGTGTGTAAAGAATTCGAGAAATTAAGGAATTGTGCGATAATGCATTGTTTTGCAATTCTATGGTTTTCCAAAACTCACCTGATACTTCCCAAAGCAATATTCTGCTTTTCCTAAATAACCTTGGTTGTCAGCCTCTATGGAAAGTAAGATACGGCAAACGTCCTGCCTTTAAGACACCTTTTTTTGGTTAGTTTTCATGGAAGCCATTAAACAGTTATTCTTTTAGATGCTGAAAATATTTAGCAAGAAATAAAAACAAGGGGAAGTGATGCATTTCGTAAAAATCGTTACTCATTCAACCAGGTTTTGACTTATCCAAATGGCTCAGGCCACAGAATAAATAATTATCTGAAAGACCAAGTGTAGGATCCATTAACCAAGGGTTAAGTAAATGTTTTGTCATAAATTTAGTCCTCAGTCCACAAAGATGTGAAAGAAGTGGCCACCTAGGTGCTTGTTGATTCGTTAGGCCTTGCAACGTCATCTGAGCTGGACCGAGAGCTGTGTTTAATTAGCAGCAGTGAGACCACTGTATACCCCAAAAGGAAGCTCAAACTGAAAAGGAAAAGAAAGAAGCTCAGCACCCCCAGCTTTATTCCTGCCTGCAGCGAACACCTCAATAAAAGCTGCTTTCTCCAGCAGGACAAGGGAGAACCTGAAGTGTCACCTAGCGATGACGTGTTATAGGAAGCCTTCTAGAAGATTCTGACAAGAACGAAGATGCCGTGTCCCAGCCACTTCAAAGCATAAGGCTGTTTTCATAAGGATCACCCCCTTCTACTCGCCTCATCTGTCAAGTTCATTGTTGTTGTTGTTATTACTCAACCCAGAGAACTAGGGTCTTGGGCAGAGAATCATGCAAACACATTAGGATCACGTGAGATGAAGACTTTGCGATGTTTTCCAGATAGATCATTTAAAGCTTAAATGGAATGAAAGTTAGATCTGGTTCAGTCTGGTCTTAACATACAGCACAGTCATTGTTTATTTCGTACACTGTGACAAGGAGGGGTCCCCTCGTATGGCCAAGGCCAGGGCACGCCCATGGGAAGGAAATGCTTCCAGGTAATCCCAGGGCTGCCCTGCTACTCTTCTAACTTTAATACTATGCTCCCCTAAAATATTAAGAGCTTGAATCTTCATATGTATCTTTCCTAAACATGTTTTCCTAAAACAATATCATAACGAATCATAAACTATATCAATATACTTTATATAGTGTAACTTCATATTTTATGTATTTAAAATTTTATATAAATATAAATTTATAGTATAGGTTTTATAATTATTATTATTTTTTTTGAGACAGAGTCTCACTCTGTTGCCTGGGCTAGAGTGAGTGCCATGGCATCAGCCTAGCTCACAGCAACCTCAGACTCCTGGGCTCAAGCGATCCTCCTGCCTCAGCCTCCTAAGTAGCTGGGACTACAGGCATGTGCCACCATGCCCGGCTAATTTTTTCTATATATTTTTAGTTGTCCAGCTAATTTTTTTCTATTTTCAGTAGAGACGGGGTCTCGCTCTTGCTCAGGCTGGTCTCGAACTCCTGACCTCAAGCAATCCTCCCGCCTCGGCCTCCCAGAGTGCTAGGATTACAGGCATGAGCCACCGCGCCCGGCCTATTTGATATTTTTTGATAAACATATTCTCCGAATACAGGTTCTGAGTGAAAGGTTCCAATGTAAGGAATAGGACCTGCTGAAGGCACCGTCCTTAAGAAGGGACGATGGCAACAGCCACAAACGGCCAAGATGGCACACCTTTTCCTCCTTCTAGTGGAGCTTTGGAGAGATGTCCTTTCTGTTTTCCCAGATTAGATTCACAAGGACTATAGCCCAGGGACTTCTCTAAAGATAAGTGCCTAGCATTTTCTGACACAGGTACATTTCTCTACCTGAAAATTAAGACTATTTATATGTCTCCCTTCTCAATGCAGTGTCTACATTCCAACTCTATTCCAAAAGGGGCTTGTCTGAGACTCTTAAGTGCTCTTTTCCTATAAGTTAGTTAATGCCTGAGCACCATTTTCTTTGTGCCTATCACTGAGAAGATAAAGCACTCAGGAACTAGTCTGTCCATCTGTCTCTTTCTTGCTCTCATTTTAAGTGTGAGCTAAAATCCCATCCGTGTTTGGCTGTAAAAGTAGAAGGCTTCCTGCTAATCTGCATGGCTTGCTCCTTGCATTTCATCTTTACCCCAGTACACGCTCACCTCCCACGGTCCCTGTGCTGCTTGGTTCTTGAGCTGGATCTTCCAGTCCTCGGTGTTGGGGTCTGCGCAGTGACGCATGGTGAGGATGACGGGGCGGGTCAGCAGGGCTCCAGGGGGCCCACAGCTCACCACTGGGGTCAAGAGCGTCTGACAGTCTTCCATGGGCGGCCTGGTGGGAGAGCAGAGAACGCCATCAGTGATATTTCCGTAGCATTTTTTGCACAATGCACTCGAGATCTGAGGTCTAAAGTTGCACAAACAATTCCAGTAGTTTTCCCTTGGAGAACTTTTTTGGGGGTGGAGGTAGGTGGGGGGGAGTGGGGCAGAATTAAATGCTCTTTATATCAAAGATTTTGATCTTTCAAGACTGGAGGCCTTCATGGTAACGATAAACTTCCCAGCATCTCTTAGATGTCCTTTTCTTAGACATAGATCTGCCTTTGGTAGCTTCCTCTGAATTCACATCCAGATACTTCCAGGACGGAATGGGAAGGAACAGGCCTTGTGAAGTTACATAACCAGCCTTTCTGATAATACTCGCCATCAGTCTCACAGGGTTTTAAATACTTTTGTGGTTTTAGGACCTAACTTGAAAAATACTTAAAAAAAAAAAATCACTTCAGAATGAGGACACCCTAGAGCTAAACTTAGTGCAAATGACTTTCAGAAATAATTCGGGCTAGGACAGAAGATTCATTCTTTCAAATGTGACCGGAAAGAATACAGAACTGTATTTCGAAAGCAATTGAAAATGAGGTCTCTTTACTTGTATCCTTCATGCTCAGAAAATCTGGGCAGAAAGAACCTCGAAGATCCAAAGTCTTTATTTTCATATATTTTAATTGCCTTAAATTCTTTCCCTAACAAGATTATAATCAACAAGAAAATGGGTAAATAACTCAACCTGTCAGCTGGTTGGTGAGGAAGTAATCCCAGAGGTGTTGGGTAGACTATCCTAAGTATCACCACTAACATGTGCTAGTTAGTGCTCACACAAAAACTATTTCTTTCTCAACAACAGTACTCCAACTATTCCATCAGAAGAGCACAGCTTTCAAAATCATGGACTCACAACTTTAGAAGAGTCCTCAGAGTTCATCAAGCACCACCTTCCACCCAATACCAGAACCTTTTTACAACATGGTTGACATGCAGTTGGTGTTCTAGACACATCCAGAATGACAGCCCACTGAAAGTTCACCTCATTTATTATCAGATCAAATTTGCAGTGCATTCTTACTTAGAACGAACACAATCTGCGTTCCTGAAATTGCTTTCCAAATATCCTTTCCCTTTTTCCTATCCCATTTCGTTTCACCTATTTGGAGACTGTTATGATATCTCTAAAGTCTTCTTTAGTACAGACCAAACATCCTCAAATTTTTCAACCTCAGCTAGAAAGGCATAATTTCAAGATCTCTCCCTATGTTTCCAACTTTGTTTTCATACGGATAATACTCAGTGTTTCAATGTCCTCCTTCAAGTGGGAGCATCTTGAACTCAATACTCAAGTAGACAGGAGAGGAAAGCTACCATTTTCTTTGATGTGGAGTACGTAGTTTTTTGCATGCCTCACAAAATGCTTTAGATTATTCTCAGTAATTCTAGTAATTCTAGCAATTTATAAGTAATTACTTATAAATATTAGTTAGCAGGCTCCAGTTATATGGGAAGATGAAGATGGTATAGTTAATCATCTCCTTTACAAAATGAAGCAATGAAGCCCCAAGGAGGATAAGTAACTTGTTAAATCTAACCACTCTTAGTATTCCGAACATGAAAGGCTCTTTAAACCAAGTCTGTATAGTTTTATGGTTATCATGATGGCTTTTAAACCCATGCACAGAAATTTGTGTTTTGCTTTCTAATTTCACCTAAATTATTTCAGGGTATACTTTAGGCCATCTGTTTCTTACTGCTATGTCTTTCCTCCAAATACGGCCTATCTCTTCCCGTCTTTTATCCTCCATACATCTGATATGCCTGCCATTTATGTTCTCATTCCAACCACTGATAGCACCGTAACGCAAGAATAGGGCAAAGGCAGAGACCTTTTTAAGGATGCCACTTGAAACACTCTCCAGTCTGACATCAACACTTCAAGTTACTTAATTCAGCCAAACATCAACCCATTAAAATGGACATTGTCTACTTCTTATTGTTTGATCTCATTCACATGACTATTAACAAGAGACGTATCAAATTCTTTTATAATGGCAATGGCCACTTGAAATTGATTTTTCTCTAGTCTTTGTCTACCGTTTATATATGATTACATAATCTAAAAGTTAGTTTATATCTGTGCTTACCCTCACATTCAACACTCAGTGAATGATAGCAGCTATTATTATTTTTAATATTGTTGGAAGATAATTCTCCATGGATTTCTCCTGTTTCTTCATGTCTTTTCAAGGATGCTTGTATAGGAATCGGTTTGGAAGTTAAGATGGTGTCTACTTCTCTTTATAAAAGACTCAGGTTCCCTGAGCTCAAGGTCCTTTTCTGGAAGAAATAGCCACTGAGTGTGTAGATGTCATATAACCCTATTTGTGTCGCCATTTCTGAACTGGAGCTCGGGAAACTGACATAAAAAGGATGATACTCTGTACTGCACGGCGCTATTGCTGTGAGTAATAAACGGTCCTTTGCTTCTGACCCAAGAGTCTCATGTCTTGTAAATCAGCATTGATAACACTATGGCCACAAACTTGGTAGCTCACGAGTAAGTTCAAACTGTAGAGCTCTCACAGTTGACTATTGTCAGTTTTAACAACTCAGTTAAAATTTGGCATATTTTCCCCTTAATAATCCTCTGCTATCACTGCTTCCTCTCTCATTCTAAAACTGCACTAGGATCTCACCAACCTCTGGCTTTTCTTTCTTCCTATTTAAAAAACTGAAGCAGTTTTTACCTGCTTTTTACCTTTTAATATCATCTCTAATCTCACTGAACAACAACACAGTTTCTCTCCTCAATCTGAACTTATCTAGGTACTGGGGAATGTACTTGTATTTGGAATCACAGGACTAATGGCAGTAGCTTGAGACCTCATTACCATCCCTTCTTTACCTCCTGGGTTGTCATCTCCTTTTAACCCAGTTTGTTCTTCTCCTTCCTGTCTAAAATCTATTCTCTTAGAACATTAGTGAAATTCTGATCTCATTACTTTATAGTTAATATTAACACCATCTGCCTTAAGCAGTGGCTTTATTATTGCTTAATTCTACTTTTCCTCCCCCAAGAGGAAAAGAAAAAAGCAATGATTGCGGGTTTTTTTTTTATCTGAGCACGACTCTTACCTTTGAGTTACAAGTGTACCTTGAAAAGTGAGTATTAAACTTTTAAGGAAGGAGACGAAAGTGGCATCCGTTTCAAGGGGCCCTTGCACTACAGTTGGGGATTAGAAACATCTCTCTCCCCATCTGGTGTGAGCAGCCGCCGCTGGAGGCAGGAAGGAGGAGGGGTTCGGCTCATCACCGGCTTAGAACAGAAGGGAGAGGGAGACTCCCTGCTGGGCTGGGGGGCTGTCAGGCCTGGACCCTCCAAGCACACCCCTGGCATGCAATATTGATGGACACCATTCTTAGGAGACATAGCGAGGGAAGGGGGGAGGAAGGAGGGCCAGTAGGTGTCAAAAGAATTTATTAACCCAGTGAGGTGCAAGAATGTAATGAATAGGGAAGTAGTGAAGTGGAATTCATAACAGGGAATGAAAAACAAAGAAGAAATAACGGTACGACTCTCTTATATTATGAAAGAAGTAGCGCTGAAATTGGAATTATTTCTGAGCATACAAAAGTGACTAAAGCAAGATAAGATTTGCAAAATCAAATGTCATGGTATCTAATTTCACATTTTCTTTATGTGTAGAAAGGGAGGATATTCAAATACATAAAATAGTAGAAAATAAATATTTCTGATTCCTATTTTTGCAAGGAAGGGCTTCACTCTTTTATGTCTCATGTGTTATCTAAGCTATTCAAGCAAAACAGTCTGTCACTATTAATTGCGGATGATATGGAAATGAACAGAGAGCAAAAATTAGCTGCAGAAGCAGAAATTAAGTAGAAATTCAGCAAAAAATAATGATTAAAATTTTAAGTGCTTTTTGAAGTCCAAAGAGGATAATATCACCATAAATGCTGGACGGGCTCTAAAGGCCTTTCAAACAAAGCCCACACAGAGAAATTTCAGTTTCCTGTTGGAGATATTTTCTCATCCTTTGCTTGCTACTATCAGGGAAGAGAACTTCTCCACAGAAGTGCATAATTTGCAAAACTTTCATATGAGCAATTGCATTTGCTGCTCATGGCTCACCTGTAAGGTATTTAAAGTACTTATACTATCTCTTTTCCAGAAAAGGAAACTGAAATCTAGAGATAGCAACATTTTTTTCTAAGGATGCAAAGCTAGTTAGAAGCCAAGCCAGATTCAAATCACAAGTTGTTTAATTTCTTTCATATAGTGGTATACTTTGGGCTGTGTATATAGGTTTAGGGCCTCAATAAACTTTTCTTGTCTGTTCACTCGAGCCGGCTCAAAACTTCTTGCAAAGAATCCATCTCCATCCATCTCTGTGTGGACATGAGATGCCTTCTATTAACACACGTGTCTTTTGTCAGATCGCTCCGGGCGACAATCCCACCCTAGGCTCAGCTGCCTTTTAGAGCACACGCCTTCACACATAACAGGCAACTTGAAATATTTGCACTCTAGCTAGCTGACAGGGAATATCCAACTCACTTGCTATCAAAAGCTCAATTGTGCAAAAATAATATTTATGGAAGTCACTCTGAAGGGCGTGCCACCGTTTCCCTAGACGGGCCAAAATCTATCCCTGAATTAAGCCAGAACAGTCAAGCATTGTGCTTTGCTACTTGCACCAAGGATGCTAATAGAAGCAGCCCTGGAAGCCTATTGCTGTTTTTATTTTAAGGACGCTGTTCATTAGATTAACAAAATGTCTTCTTTATGAGGAACCAAAGGAGAATTAATTGAGCTTCCTCTGGGCGTAACTTTTTCCTCACAGACGCGTGGATCTTATAACTTAACACGTTCCCCTCTTGAAAAGCTCAGAAACAGTAAATTCATGGCCTAGTACCAGAAAACGTGTTAGGAATTGCATCAAATATTTTATATTTTAACTGCTCACCTGACTTTAGCTTATCTTTTACAACCTGACTTTTCCCATTTTCTTATCGTTTTTCATCCATTTATTTAAATTTTTCCCTCCCATGGAAAACAATGTGTTTTCATAAACCGCTTGAGGTATTTCTTTATAAGTAGGATTTCAATCAAGAAACTGTCAAAAACGGTGAGGGGATAAGATTTAAATGTACCCAGATTCACTAACCCCCTATCTTTGGTCGTTTTATAGCTATTTCTTCAAACTAAGGAACTTGGGACTCGTGAACCAGAAAGAAATTTCTACCTAAAGGAGAAATATCACTGAGTTTTTCCCTGAGAAATAATAATGTCCACTACTATTTTACCAAGTTGTAAGCAATAACATGTTAAAATAAAAACTCTCTCTTATGTGATTGCCTACGTAAGGGAATTTTATCCTAATGTATTACTTCAGCGGTATTTATATACAGTAGATATATATGCTAGTTTTAGTTGCCTCACCACTAACTCATACCTTAAACCATTTCTATTGGGATTTCACCAATTTAAAAAAAATCCTAGGCCAGGCACAGTGGCTCACGCATGTAATCCTAGCATTTGGGAGGCTGAGGCAGGAGGATCGCTTGAGCCCAGGAGTTTGAGGTTGCAGTGAGCTATGGTGACACCACTGCACTCTAGCCTTGCAGCAGAGTGAGACCCTGTCTTAAAAAAAAAAAAAAATCCTAAAGGCTACCAACGTCCTTGACTTCACTCCTGCGTGTCCAGCAGGAAGCCACCGCCCTCGTCACACTCTCTGGACTGGAGGCAGCCACGTTGGATCTGTCCTCTCCCCTCAAACCAGTCGCAGCTTCTGACCCCTCATCCCGCCTGGCTCTCCCAGCGCCCGAGGCTGGATTCCTGGGCACATCCTGTGTGTTGTGTCCCTCCTTTGAAACACCTCTGACCTGCTGTGAAATACCTTTTCTTCTGAAACACACATCCCTTTCCGTCCCCTCAGACCCAGGCCTGGGAAACCCACCTCTCTCCTCACACCTACACCACTGCCCGGCCCCAGCCAGGCCCCCGACTTCCAGAAGGTTCTCTCTGTGCCCTCCATCACTGCAGCCCACCCACGGTCACCACATCAATCTTTAGGAAGCGCTGCTATTCCTGTGTCCCCCCTGAACTGCTCAGACACCTCCCCTGGCTCCCCACGGTTTCCAGGAAGGTGTTCTATTTACCTCTGTGCCTGCAATTTCTAAATGGATTTTTTTTGCACCTTTTGATAAAACTGCTAGGCAAGCACAGAATGCAGAGAAAGGGGAAAATTAACCTTCATATCTTCCACTGAAATTGTTTTTCAATAAGCACCCAAAACAGGCAAAATTTCAGTCTGAGTCAGATTCATTTTTTTTTTTAAACTGCTACTAGGAACCAGGCAAAACGGCCCACGTTAGTGGCATGCATTGTGGAAATTGTATCCATGGGGACAAACAAAGGCTTTGTGGCCTCTCTGGAGAGCTGTGTGGCGGGAGGGACAGAAGCCTGAGCACAGCCTGTCCCCTCTCTGTGACTCACTGAGGCCATTCACCTGCCAGTCTGCTTTCTCTTTGAGCATATTCGGCAATGATATGGCTTCGCTTGTCACACTCACTATGCCACATGTAATTAGGTTCACACCTCCCTTCAGACCATTCCCCTCCGCAGATGACCAGCTGGACACTGTCCAGCTGGAAATACACCCAGTTGGGGACAGAAGAGAAGGAAATCAGAGAGAAGGAAAACAGAACAATGCTCAGAGTGTCCCTATGAATGCCTTAAAGTGACGTCCCCATCTCCTGACATCCTCACCATCTTCTCCCAAAGAAGTTCCATCTGATGTCACATGAGGCTAGAAAGTGTCTTGAGGGAACCACAGAGAGGGGACCCAGCCCTGTAAGTAGAAGGCGGAGACCTGGTTTCTTTCCGCAATGGGGATTTGGGGAAGGATGGACATTAGGAAGCTGAAGAGCTTCAGGCTCAGATAAATCCAGGTTGGAGGCCGGGTGCGGTGGCTCATGCCTGTAATCCTAGCACTCTGGGAGGCCAAGACGGGTGGATCGCTCGAGGTCAGGAGTTCGAGACCAGCCTGAGCAGAGCGAGACCCCGTCTCTACTAAAAATAGAAAGAAATTATCTGGCCAACCAAAAATATATACAGAAAAAATTAGCCAGGCATGGTGGCGCATGCCTGTAGTCCCAGCTACTCGGGAGGCTGAGGCAGGAGGATCGCTTGAGCCCAGGAGTTTGAGGTTGCTGTGAGCTAGGCTGACGCCACGGCACTCTAGCCCGGGCAACAGAGTGAGACTCTGTCTCAAAAAAAAAAAAATAAATAAAATAAAATTCCGAGTCAGAATTAGGTCTCCTTCAGTTACTAACTGTGAAACTGCAGCAATGCAACCTCATTTTCCTGGGCCTCAGTTTCTTCGCCTGTAAAATGGACCTCATCATCCCTTGCAGAGTGTGGTGTGGAATGCAATGAAATTAAGAGTGTGCTGAAAAAATGGCAATGATGCTTTGTATCACGACTACATCCTAAAGCACATTCTCATCGTCGTGTTTTTTACACTAAAAACGCATCTCGTGCACGACAGCAAATCAGTAAAGCGAGGACGGCTCGTGTACGCCAAAGGGTTATCGTCTCGTGTCTGCACCTTCCTCCATCGTCTCTGGTGCGAATTTTCTTTTGAGTTCTGGAGGTTTCCCTAAGTTTCATTTTTATCAACGGCACTTCTTCGATGCACGCCAAATTCAACAGAGCAATTCCCTCTGCCCCTAACTTCAGGTGGTAGGCACGGGGAGGAGTGATTTATAGTTTCCTTTTCATTATCGTCACAGACAGAGCAACCTAAAAGCAGGATTGTGTAGCTGTATCCATTTGCTGGTTTCTCTTTCCCTCATCTGAAATGCACGACTGTCCTGGTCAGGGTGCCGACCACACTCCGGGCAGGAAAGCAGAGCAGGCCAGCGCGAGCACACACCTCTCAGCTGTAGCCCAGGCCTGCGGCAGCCCCTCAAAGTTGGATCCTGAGCTGAAGAGAATGGTGATTGTGTGGAAAATAAGAGACCCCAAGCACCTCCCTGTTTCTCAACACGAAGCACAAGCCAAGTCTTATTTCTGTTTAAACAAAACGTCCAGGTTGGCAAAGGTCCCAATAGACGGATGGACTTAATGCCAACCTTCACTCTGAACAAATGAAAGAAGCAAAAATAAAATAAAATAAAATAAAGAGGTCTTGGAGAGTCTGCTCATCTTCTTTTCTCCTGCTGCAAAAGAAGGGAGCTCTGAGGGCCTGTGAATGTTGCTTTGCATTGGGAATGAAAAAAATGAATATTTGATGCAGGCAAATACAAGCCTTTTAGTGATTTTCTGTTGCTCAAATTTAAAGCGTGAATAATACTCAAGGAATTATATTATTTTCTCAGACAGGCCCGTGTTTACATAAGTGAAAGTACATCACCTGCGGAAAAAAAAATGTTCTGGGGCTGATTATAAATACCGTTATCTCCACCCGAGAGCATAATAAAAGAGCAATTTTGGCTACTGGAGAACGAGACTAAAAATGGATGTTTTCCTGAGGGTGAGAGGAAAAGAAAAGGTCTAATGTGTTATAATGATAACCTAGGTCTACGTTTATCACTTATGCTTTGTATTCAGAGCTCAGGACTGAGGAACCCATGCGGTTCCCCTTGGGAACGATATTGATAATGACATGATGAGGATCTCCGTTTTAATAGCATCTTTTATTTCAAGATCTCAGTGTACTTTAGAGGCATTTCTCAGCCAGGCCTACAAAGCACTACTCAACACACGCGCTTTCTATGGGAGCTGATCAGGAAAGACTGTATACAATTTGCAAGAGGAGGCCACGCTGAAAACTGAATTTAGGGCTTCTACACTCCTGTTATTTTTTACCTAAAAAAAAAAAAACCTAAAATATTTATGATTATGACACATTTGAAACAGTGCCTTTTGATTCGATCTAGTTTTCATCAACCCTAGCCCCATTTTGAAAGGCCTAAGTATGGACTTTGTAAGCGCTAAACACGAGAAGGAGGTTGGTGACACTTATGCTAGAAGACAGTCACGACAGGAGGCATCTGCGGGGATGAATTAAGTGCTAGGCCGAGGTGGTGGGCGTGGCAGGTCAGGGGTTAAAGGGTTGTCCAATCCTTTGTGACCTTTAACCCTATAATGGGAACAGGATGGATTCCAAAGCCAGAAAACATGCAGGTGACATCTCTGTGTCTACCCACATGTCTCTCTGGACAGTGTAGGGATCACATTCGTGGCCCTTTTTCTGGCGAATACGGCCACTTGTCCATTTGGGAAAAGATCTCAGGCCTTCTACCCACACTCAAGATCAGCACAAGTGTCTGCAGCTTCAAAGATCAAGAGAAGTAAAACTTGACCTTGTGTAGGTCTAGGGAAAAAAAAACACGTGCCAGAAGCAGGGCACTCAGATAAAAAAAATTGGTTGGGTTTCTGGTTTCCAGTGTACAATTCTCCTGCAAAGTTAGACATGGATAAAGTCAGGGCACCAGAAGAAAAGCATTTTTACCTCATAGTTTCTTTCCTGTGTACAGTCACATACATTTCGTAGACTCTCCCTTGGGGAATGGCCCCAGCGGGGATCAGCAAACTGACTCCTAAATAGCAAAAGAGAAAAGTAGTCACGTAAGACCCATGAATCAAAAAGAAACTGCAAGGGATGCTTTTGCAGCAAGTAAAAGGCAACGAGGAGATTCCGTGACCACGTAGCCGTAAGCTTGCTGCTTGTTCTCTAAAGACATGTAAATATTCACAGTTGCTCTGCTCTCCTTCCACACTGGCCTGTGACCGCAGCTCCCTCTCGACTCTTATGGAATTACTTAAAGCAATGATGTCATTTTTTAAACTCTTTTTTTTTTTTTTTTGGAATAGACAGATGGTTCCACTGTTATTTTCCTTGTAAAACGAGGAGAAAACCAATAACCGCCCAAAATGTCAAACAGCTGTCATGATGCAACATTTCTAATAATAATAATAATAATAAAACTCCACAAGATTCAAAGTCAGGGAAATGCTAGCTTCGACCGTATCAATAAACATTTATTTCTGAACTATCTTGTTAGCATTGGTGTTATCCCACCACAGGGGATTTGGGGAAGAAGCTTTAGGATGCGTAACTCTAGAGAGTGAACAGCAACTGCTCATTTAGTCACAGCAGGTCAAAGCGTTTCTACTTTGTTGCTAATTGGCGCCATTTTGTAAGACTACTGGATTGAGTTGTGTTCTAAGTGAACTAACTGCTAGTAGTAGGGGTTTGTCAATTTGAGCTTATATGGGAATCGCTGGGAGGACTCGTTAAAATGCAACTTACTGGATCCTACCCCCAGGGTTTCTGCTTCAGAAGGTGGGAAGGTTGGGCAGGAGACTTTTTCAGTTGGACAAATTGCTAGGTGATGCTCATGATGGTGATCTGGGGCTCACCGTGCAAGAACCACTGCCATGAACTGCTCACTGTGACCACAAAGAGTGACTCAGGTGGTGGCACTCTGTAGATGTTCGACTCCACCATTTTATTTCCATGAAATTCAGTTTAATTCCACTCAATATAAATTGATGGTGCATCCTTGTGAGTACTGTGTCTGGCACTATTGTGAATGCCAAGAGGTAAAAGGTAGTGCTCTTGTCTTTGAGTCATTTATCATTTAATTAGTCAGGAAATAGAATATGCCAAATGAGCACAGGGCAGTAAGAAAACTTGCTTGACCATGTTGGAAAAATCTGAAGAATAAAGAATGGAGAGTTGGAGGATTAATTATTCAAAGGCCTTTGTATAACTGGTTGAAGATGCTGAGCCATGGCCTTTGTGAGAAGGAAGATAACAGGTAATGTCAGAGCCTATTGCGGAAAGTAGAATGTCGATTTGTGGAGGGCACAGTGTAGAAGCAGGAAGACCACACATGAGTCTACCAAGCCTCAGAATTTTTATTTTTTTCAATGCAAACATAAAAGGTACCTTCATCTTTGTGATGGGGAAGAAACAGAATTATGCATGTATAGGAACAAGTAACTATTGTTGGTCTCTTAAATAAAATAATGTCTGTTGGTCACCATTGCCTAGCACATAGAAAGTATTTAAAACAGGCTAGCTCCCTCCCTACTACTTAAGAAGCCTTTTTAATAATTCAAATATGAAAACGTGATGGGTATAGAAATGGGAAGAAAAGGCTGAATCCAATGAATATCATGGGGAAAAGAACTATCTTGGAAATACTTATAATGTTTACATAATGGAAGAATAATCAAGTATGTTTTTATAGTCACTGATGGACTATTATACAGATATTTAAAATCATGATTTTAAAGAACATGCAATAGCATGAGAATGGGAAAAAGGTACAGAAATATTTTATATAGTACATGATCTCAGCTGTATGTAGAAACAAATGATATATCAAATATTTCAATTTTGCTAAATTACATTTTTAAAGGTGTGGAGTCAAAGTTGTCAAGGCATTGAAATGAGGGGCAGAGTAAGAGGAAGAATCAAAGACAATTTCATATTCAGGCCCAAAGACCCATTGGTCTGTACATTACTTGATGGTATAGATATTATACATTTTTTTTGTGATATTAACACTGTAGGTCAATCAAGTTGCTTTTTATCACTGTATTTACAAAATACAGTCTTGTCCAAAAGAGTTAACATTCAGAGAGGAAGACATTAACCCTCTTATGACCCATGGTTCCAAATCTATTACCTACTATTGATTAATGGATACCAATTTTTAATTCAACAGTATCAAGCATTAAGTTCAATCATTAATGACCTTTATGAGGCTTATTCTTTAGATGCAGATAAACTATATACTAAACTTAAAACTAAGTAATACTACAGAAGGACACCTGTTGATATATTAGAAGTAGGAGTGAGTACAGTGTGTACCTTATCAAAACTTTGAGGTTGAAGACCATATGCTAAAGAGTTACTAATTGAAGATTTGATAATATGATGCCTTCTGATGATCTAAAAATTAGTATTCTGAAGTACTGCTTCCTGTAGTAAACTGTAATGGAAACAATTGATGTGTTTGCTAATTAATTTGTGCTTTTAAAGTACATTGACAACAGGGAGGGCTCCTGGCTCCATGTTGCCTTCTAAAGTTCTGTTAAAAAGAAGTTCAATGATAGTTCTAAATTACACCCAAGCAGAAAGGGGCTGTGTGTATACTATTTCCAGAGGAAGTGTTTTCAGAGTGGTTGGGGGAAGATAAACGGTTTTGCTGACTTTTTTCCTGAAGGAACGTTTGGTTTTACATTGAAAGTAGATTTAAGTTAGATAGGTCACATTGAACTTTTTGGGCCTAGTGAAAACAAACACAGAAGATTTTGGTGCAAAAAACATGTATTTCCAGCTGCATCTTTGCAATTGAAACCTTTAGGAATTACCTGAATTGGGGATAATGAGGTGACCTCCCAGGGAGTTGAAGGTGCCGAACGCCGAGCAGGATGGGTCGGTCTGCCTCGCAAGACTCTGATTCTTCAAGTTGAGGGCTTCGTTCTCCAACAAGGACTGGGTCATCTGAGGGGACAGCTTGGATGTAAACTCTGAGAGGTCATCTTGGGGGGTGACAGCACCGGAGGTGTTGTACACTTTGATCTTCAGGTTTGGCAGTGGATCCAGAATCGGAGAGTTGGTCATCGGGATTTTGTCTGAGACGTCATGCAGGGCATAGACAGGTCCTCTGTACATGGCGGCAGCTGACGTGAGGTCTGGGGGCACCACCAGAAGATCTGGGTCAGAAGAGAAAAGATTCTATTTGTAGTCTCCATTCAGGCCAACCTACATAGCTCAGGCTCCCCCTCATTTTCTGAGCCAAAAGCAACGCAGCTCAGCAAATATTGGAGATGGATACACTCTCAGGCTCTGCTAAAACCAGGGCAATCAGATAACTAGCATCCATTTCATTTTTGGCTATAATTAAGTAGCAAGTTCATTCCATATTTTGCTTTGAAGACTACTCATCATAGCTAAGGTATATAGCTATTTCAACAGATCGGATGGAATAAATAATAAGCCCCACTATGTGACTATTACATAATAGTTTCCCTGCTATATACTGGATTTGAGTTCACTGGTAAACCAATAAGTCATAGCGATACAAGATGTCTTGTCAAAGGGGGAAGAAGGAGACTCAAGACATCAGTCAACTTATCAGTGTACTCTTTCCAAATAAAAGTTAAAAACTGTGACAGAGCAACCCATCAGAAAAGAAAACAAGATGATTTGTGGACTTGGTCAACTTTGTTAGGTGAATGACATTCACACGGTAATGAACAAAGGTGACCAAAATCCCTGACTTTTTGGAGCTTGCGTTCTAGTTGAACTGGACGACCCAAATGTCACTGATACCGAAGCCACAGAGGGAGACAGCTCACGTGTATCAGTCACAGGGTGTGATGTGAGATGCCAACTCACCTTGTCTTGCCGCCTTGATGTTCACAGGCTGAAAGCCCCCATTGAGTGCCGAAGAGTCGATAATGTCAGACTCAAAGTCACGATGGTTCTTGCGATACACAAACAGGGCCACGACTACAGAGATGGCCAGGCAGACTATCACGGCTATGACAATTCCCACATAGAGAGCAACGTCATCTGAGTCAGGAGCAGCTGGGGGGGGAAGGAGTGAAACATTGGACCAGCTACTTATAGAAACTTCCCACAGTCCACATACGTATTGCTATAATTTTTTCCAGACATTTATTGGCTTTTTTTATAGGTTAATTTCAAATCTATTTCAAAAGCTATATAACACGGCTGTGGCCTTTTAGTGGGAAATGATCTCTGATTTCTTTGCCTTCCTCACTCTGCATCTATCCACCCACTAATCTATCCTATAATTGAGCAGCATAACAGACCATTTATTACTAGGTATATAAAGAAACTGGAACTAAACCCTTCCAACCCACAGGGGGGAAAAGTTTATTACTCATTTTAGGTGGAAAAGTTTGGAAGGGTTTTTGACTTTACTGATAGTTCTTTGAAAACATAAACATCAACACTGTTAGAAATATCCTGCATGTTTTGAGTCTGGGTATTTATTGAACCGGAGTATTTGCCTAAGTAGCATTCCAGGTAATAAAACGACTTTCCATAGCACTCTTCTCACTTTTCCCTGAATCAATGGAGGGCTGGGTGGGAATGGTAGAACTAAAGCAAAGCAAACACGAGGAGCAAACACACTGGATTTGAAAGGTGTGCTTTCAGGTTAATGCCGATGACCTTCTCGAAGGCCAGGCTTCAGATAGAGATGCAATATTGTCTCTGAGAACCCTGAGCTTCTCACAGTCCCTTGTCAGAGATTTACATTTGAGCTACTCATTACTGGAATAAAATACAGCTATGGTGCCCTAAGTAAGAAAAAGTCCTGGTTCAGTGATCAGAAAGGTCAGACTCCCTGGAAGCCAAATAAGCATTGGACCAACACAGTGTGCAGTCATTTGAGGGCGTAATTCTGGGTAAAGCAAAAAGAGAATTCCTGCAAATGTCGCCTGTTGTCTTGGTGGCATAGGGTATGCTTTGATCCAGCTGGAAAAGGTGATGAAGGCTGACACTTAAAACAAAACAAACAAAATCAAATCTTTGCTGAACCCCTGTGACATCTTTAAGTCTCTGTTTTTAGTTTTCTGTGATCCACAAGAAATATTCAGCAAAGTTAATCAAAGCTGCTCCGTTCACTGTAAAAGAGGGGGTTACATGGATCCTTCAGGTGGTCAAGAACAACCTGAAATTTTACAGTCAATTTTATATCCATGTGCATTTGGGGAAATAGAGAATTTTCAAATTTGGAAGTTCCAAGAGCTTCTAGAATTTGAGGGGCCACTGCTCTCTCAAGCCTAACAGTCACATGGTTTATGTGGTGAAAACAACTCAGCATTTCATGGCCGGTGTCTTACCTGATGAACCCCCACTCTAATGACAGGTATGTTTCCTACACTGACAGTATACACGAACTCCCTGTTGGAAACTGTTCTCTTTTAGCATTTTGTGTTCAAAGGTATGGGAATGGATTTCACCTTCTTTTTAAAAAATATTGTCCTCAAAGCACTTTTCTATCAAATAAGTCAGTATTGACAGATTTTTTTTCAGGAACCCAGGGACATCCCAGCTACTCCTGCTTATGTGACCATCGTTTTCAAAGTGCTGACTTCATTTTGTGGCTGGGTTTCATTTGAGGCCCTGCTGCAAGACTCTGAACTCCGATCAGATTATTATATCTAAATCCTTCCTATTTCACTCCACCAGGTCATCATTACTTATTCAACATCCATGATTTCTAGCTTAACAGATACGCCTTTTTTCAACCCATTCGTTTTTAGTATTTGAACTCTGCCCTTTACTTATATCAGCATATTTCATGATATGTTTTGTCAGCTACTGGGACTCAAAGCTTTTAATGGTAGACTGATAGATTTTAAAGCTGGCAGAGTCTTGAAATGACCCTTTCTTCTCTTCAGCGGTGAAAATCTAATTTGTTTTTTCATGTTAGAATATATTAGGCTCCTATTTCCTGTGTGCACATCTGTGAGCCAAAGAAAGGTAAACTTGCAGCAATAACGTTCCATGATTATTCAGCAACATAAAATCCAAACATCCAACTTACAAGAAAATCCATATTCATTCTGGGTTCTCTGTTCAGTTGAAATAGGATAAATGAAACCTTGAAAAGAAACAAACAAACAAAAAAATGAAACAAAAATGGGAACAAAATCAAATCAATGAGAGAAACAAAAAGGGGAAGCATGAAAAATGGTTTAATTAAAAGGAAAGGAAAAGAAACCTGTGGTCCTTTAAAATTCTGGTTCAGCACAGAATTATGATTTTGCATCTCCTGTCTGCTCTGGAGCCCCACTAAGAATTAATAAGTAGGCAGATTGAATTTCAGAGCGAAAACTGGTCTCGAGTCACTAACTTTGGAGTGCTTAAAGTCTTTCTTTTATTGAGCATAAACTCTAATGGATCTAATTTATTTCAGACATCAAGGGTCATTAGCATAAGGAAAATCTTTTTTCCCTTCTCCCTGCCATATGCTTTAATTCCCAGGACATATTCAGTAAGGCTCTAAACAGTTTTTTCCTTTTTTATTTAATCATAACAGCTTGCTCTTGGCCTAATAGAACTAAAGACGACCCTGTCGTCATTGGTCAAAGGTTAAATGCCCATTTACTGAGCTGAGACCACCTCTCCCCCTCCTCCCCCCCTCCATCTCAAATCCACTTTTTGGATTTTCTGTTGTTTCTTGTCCCTTTCATTTAATAGGAATCCAATAGGTATTGCCCAGGGACTGAACGGTTTGGCAATGCAATGGGAAGTGGATGCTTTTTATTTGAAATCATTTGGAAATCAATAGGGCCTAGAGGTTATGAGGTTATTTATTTAAGGGCTTCAGAGGAACGGTGAAAATTGGGCAAAATAAAAATCATCTCAACAGAAAATGCAGAAATAACACCAGCTGTTTTATTTTTTTCTTTCTTTCTAGTGCATTCTGAAGTTGGAAACTAATAACATAATGCTAATAATGGTAATAATGTGAAACAGAGAAAGATAAGGAGAAATCATAAAAAAATGTGCAACACAAACTTTTTGAAATGCAAAATCTGTGCAAAGTTTCTAAACGTAACTTGTAACTGACGCCCACAGTTCCCAAGATTTGATATTCTACAATGTATGAATTAATCAAATGATATAGCAACATTTGGATTAATCAGATGAAGATGAATAAGAAGCATGTGAATTAAACCTTCCCAGTAATAGTCAAGGGCAAAAAAAAAAAAAAAAAAATAGGGAAAATCCAAGGGTCACAATTAACTGGTTCAAAATGAAAGGTCTGTGACGCTTTAACGCTAAAAGCAACTCTAAATCGTGCCTCCGGTAGCACTTCTGTAAGTTTGCAGAACACTCAGTTCTTACAAGCTATTTACCTATTTTGGGGAAACTAATTCTGGAGAAACACGCGGCGCTACCTTAATGAAAAAGAGGTTTGCTGTGGCACAGACAGGTTTGCTCTGAATTAATTTTTAATGTTTTATTTTAGAGCAATGATTGCAACCTCCTAATCAAGTTTTATAAATATTATATTCCCTATTCCAGTTGTCTGAGTCCACATATTATAGTACGTTTGATTTTCATTTTTAAACACCCCTGTCTGGAAATAACCTTTTTCCATTTGTATTCTGTGAACTCAATACAACAAGGACATCTGGGACCCAGGCAGGCTTTGTTTTCGAAACCCAAAGACTTGAGGCAAAACAAGCTGGAAAAGAAGACCAGATAAGGATGCTATCCTCTTTGAAGTGATGATGTTAAGTAGAGGAATGTCAAAAGACTTATTTTTTTGCAGGCGAGAGGGCAAGGAAATGAGTATAAAATAGGATATTTGGAAATGTTCTGATGTTCATTCCTGAAAATTTTGCTAAGGACCAGCATGGGCCTGCTCGAATAAGCAGAAGAGCTGTGTCTTACAAAGAGAGAAGTATCTCCAGAGAGATGTAACACGGTCTGAAATGTCTCCCTGAAAAGCAGTTCTGGGTCTTCCCTGGTTTATGTTTCTACTTTCCAACACAATTCTGTTCTTGACAGGCAGACCAAAGACTAACAGAAAAGAACTTTACCAGTTTTGATTTTAACTTCAACTTTCATGTATGTATGTAGATTTGAACTGCTCAATAAATATTTTTGTGCCTTATGGTATTTATCGGAGACCTACATTTCATTCCATGCACAGAATTGGCATTTCATTCATTCATTTAATAAATACTCTTGAACTCTGTTATATTCTGGGTTCTATTCTAGACATGGGGGTACTTTCCTATTTTCATGGAGGTTCCATTCTAGGTTAACAAAAAATAAGCAAGGAAACAAACTAAAAAGATCGTTTCGAATACTGAAAAAGTGCTTTTAAAAATAAAACAAAAGAACATAACGTGATTGGAGATACAGGGATGGCCCACTTAGGAAATTAGGGGAGAATTTTTTACTGAGATGAAATGTGAGCTATAGCTTGAAGGACAAGAAGGAACTGGCCAAGGCAAGATCAGGAGGCAATGACATTCGATGCAGAGGAACAGTAAATGTGACAGTCCTAACATAGAAACGGAGTGCTCAGAGGGCAGAAAGGGAGGGGACAGGCAGCACCAGGTCACGCAGGCCTGGGGGTCCACAATGAGGAGTTTTCCATTTTATTCCAAGTGAGATGCAAATCCCGTGATCGAATGCAATTCTGAAAAAGAATCACTTTGATTCCTCTATAGATTATGAACTGCAAAAGGATCAAAGTGACAGGATTTTATGGACAGTTTCTACAACACATGGCTTGGGAGAGATGTCCATCGGTAAGTATGTCAATATATTTGATGAAGTATTTGTATTCGAGGTTGTTCTAAAATTAAAGTATAAAAAAATAAAAGTATCATTCACTATTCGTTATCCCTCATAGCCAATGAGAACCAGTGTAGCCAGACTGTTATTTTCCTACATGGGGAAATTTAAAACAGACCTGTATTAAGTGTACCCACCAATGGTCCAACACCCCAATTTACTCTGTTAAGGAAACACAGATAAACAGTTTTTTGGAAAGCGGCCCTGCAAAACTTTTTCCACCCTTTTCATAACGCTGCTGCAACTGCAGAAGTAAAACATCAGTGAGGAGATGAGGAATCAGAGAAGAAGGGGATTATTGTTCATCTGCTAAATGAGGGTAACACAGAATCACTTTCTAGAGTTTGTTTTCATGCTTCTCCATCTGATGTGTCTCTCACGGAACAACAAGGAACATTTTCTTCAGCTAATGAGGTGACCCTACTGAGAGCCGTCCTAGCAATAATGAAAAATACATCTCCGGCAGAACACAGCGCAAAATAATTGTCTTTAGCATCACTACCGACAACCTGGTTCCGAAGTTAAAGATTTCGGTTCACTTTCCTGCTACTTGAAAGCAAGCTAGCCTGAAAAAGCAGCGGGGTTGTTGGCCAAAAAGCAGCAAAGCACTGATTTTTCAGTCTCGTGGAACTTCAGTTTGCATCCAAGCTTTGTCACTTCTTAGCGGTGACGGTTTGGTCAAACCACTTCTCTAAGCATCAGTTTTCTAATCTGTGTAAGGGGATACAGATAATTACTTCCACAGCTGCAGAAAGAAAAAATGAGATTTGCAAAGTGCTGGTACATTGCAAGCAATGAGCAAGTGACCAACAATGATACTAACACAATGCACATTACTAAGGTACACCAAGAAGCTGGGTTCTTAGGGATTTTATCTGTAGAGTTGACACGCTTATTATTTAATGAGTAACCTTAGGAAACATATTTGAATTTCAGTTTCCCCAGTGATGACAGAAACAAAGAGTCCAGTTTTTCAGCGAAACCACGAGCAATGCACTCTTTGAAGTCCCATGTACTCTTTCACCCGCTTCATTTGTAGAAGTTCATGTCTGGCTTTTGTGGCTTCTGGCAAAGATATAGAAGCGTGTTTCAGAAGCAAATTTCCAGGGCCAGAGTGCAAACCGCTGCTAAAAGTGTTTCTCAACCAGAAGTGGTGCCATGTCTCAAGGGTGAGTTTGGAAATGGGGCAGGGGTGGTGTTTTCTTGGTTGTCATAATGACCAGGAGATTGTTTTGGCATTTAGGGAGTGAGGGCCAAGGATACGGAATGTTCTGCAATGGGAGGAACAGTCTTGCCCATGAGAGAACTATCTGGAACAAAATGCACCTCCACTGATAACTCTCAAAATCACCTCTTTTGGACTGACAGCAGGAGAGGCGGGGGGCTGGAGGAAGCATGGAAGACTGGCTTCCACCCAGCATGGCAGCCTCAGTAACCGACCAGAGGGGGCCAACGGCAGAACAGCGCACTGTTAATACCCTACAACCTCTTTAATTATTATTTATATTTTTAAAGGCAATTTTTTTTTTTTTTTTTTTAAAGAAGAGATTCGCCTGACTCTGGGGAATAGAGACTGGAGGAGGTTTGGTTGTGGACAGAAACTTTCAGGGAAGGTAGAAACCAGTCTGAAAACCAGAGCAAGAGTAGGCTGTGTCTTAAAAAGTTAATGCAATGCTCCTTTTGCTAGAAAGCCATCCCATAATTGCTCACAACATAATTTCAAGAGTTATCTTGTCCAGCCTTTTTTAGAAGAGGAGACTGAGTCCCAGAGCTGAGAAATGATATTGGCAAAGGTACCCACAAGTGTTGAAATCCAACCAGACAAAATGTGGTTTCAACCTTCCCACCAGTAAAATCAATGACGCGCAAGTTTTGCATTGGAAGACTTGGGTGGCACCTTCCACATTTCTGTTTACTGTAGATTTGGATGGTTACCATCACTGTTTTATGGCTGGTAGTGGGAAAGTGACTTGAGGAAAGAGTCACTTTTTCTAATTTGCACAACGTCATCTTTCAGACTAGGGGTAGGATGCCCAAATTTTTCAGGGATGTCCAACTATTATGAAAGGTCAGAGTCCATGTCCAAGTAGCTTAAAAAGGAAAGACAGTGGGCCGGGCGTGGTGGCTCACGCCTGTAATCCTAGCACTCTGGGAGGCCGAGGCAGGTGGATCCTTTGAGGTCAGGAGTTCGAGACCAACCTGAGTAAGAGTGAGAACCCCTCTCTACTAAAAATAGAAATAAATTATATGGACAGCTAAAAATATATTTAGAAAAAATTAGCCAAGCATGGTGGCACATGCCTGTAGTCCCAGCTACTCGGGAGGCTGAGGCAGGAGGATCGCTTGAGCCCAGGAGTTTGAGGTTGTCTTGAGCTAGGCTGACACCACGGCACTCTAGCCCGGGCAGCAGAGTGAGACTCTGTCTTAAAAAAAAAAAAAGAGAAAGACAGCGTTCCTTGGTTTGGTTTTTATACTGCAGGAAGTAACATCAAGTAATCTTTAAGTACATGGCCAATACCCAGTAATTGATCAATAAATTGCTTGAAAATAGCCTATTTGGTGTGTTTATATGTGGAAGTCTCAGAAACAATGCCAGAAACTAAATGTAAGTCTTCATTTTCCCAATAAACATCCATTACTTTTATTTTCCTAGTCATTAAACATTTTTTTCTCTTTATACGATACAGATAGTAGATGAAAGCCAAAAATGACCATGGTTTATGATCAAATTTTTTCAAAAACATAATACAAACAGGTTTTATGCCATAAATAATACTTTCATTGAAAAAATTATCAAGCAAATGTGCTGATGTGAGAAATGTCTTAATTTCTGAACATCACTGGGATGATTTAACTTTCTCAAAACCAAAGTCTATGCTCTCACTCACGTGCAAACCCCCAGGATGTTGGAGTTAAAACAGATCATTGATTGGAACTTCCTATTTTAACCCCTTTGAGCACAGAGTGGTAAAGGGACTCGTCTAATGTTACAAAATTGGTGAAACAGCGCAGCTAGGGTTAAATCCCAGCCCTGGGGCTACAGCCACGGGCTCCATGTAAGTACTTGTGAGCAATGATTAGTAGATTTAAATGAAGAGAGACAAGGAAATAATAGGAAAGGGCTTGATAGATTCCTGGCTTAATATGTCATTCAGTGATTGAATGAGGTAACACTACTGATTCAGACTGTAAAATACCTCTCCATTGGTAACATTAGCATTAATACTCATGACATTTATAAAGCTAAAATAACCCAGAGAGGTTTTCTCTCTTAATGAACCAAATTCCTAACCGTGTCTCTTGTTTCCAGTGTGGGACGAGTGAAGAGGTGCCTTGGTATTTCTACTCCAATGTAACTGGAGAACCCTGCTCGGATGATGTAGTTCTTAATGCACGATAATCACATTGTCTTTGGCATAAAACCCTACGATAAGTAAATTTTTAAAGGAGAAACATCGTTTCCCTCAAAAATAACATCAGGAAAAAAAACAAACAAACATCAGTAATTGGAGGGACTCCATACATCAGAAGAAAATCCCATTTTAAAGCAATAAAAGCTGACAACCTACTTACTTGTAGCACCCAGGAGCCTTCATGGAAACAGGCTGACGAATGAAACAGATTTGATTTCCTCTGTTGGCTCTAACACTTGTTTGTGGGTGTTAGGTGGTCTATTTTAATTCTATGCCTCAGTTTCTTCTACTGCAAAAGAGAACTATTTATAAAGGATTATCCAAAGCTCTGTTTGGAAGGTTCTTTCTTTCTGCCTTTTGGGTGTTCATCCAATTGAACTCAATTCGATTTGGTTGCAGTTTGGCTGCGTCTACTGTATCTAACACAGTAGACTGGAGTCAGAAGCAACTTACGCCCGAGCCTAAAATCAGTGCATTACGTGGACGTTGAATAAAGTTAAAGTTACATTGGAAAGTCCTTTAAATTACAATACATACAATATGGTAATTTTGATGCCCTCCAAAGTTGGAAAACCACTGATCCAGATTTAAGGAAAGTCTCTACGTAGATGTCTGGGAGTTAGAACTCTCTGTCTTTAATAATAGCCATCAAATGCCTGGCCAGAAGGGAGGTGGGTGGAGTTTTATAAGGTGTCCCTGCTTGCCTTCAAGGTTTACTCACTATATTTCAATATGGAGCTGCTTGTATGACCTCAATACACGTAAAATAGATTTTATGATACTGTGAGAATTAAGTACAATAGAGGATTGACTCATGTCTTATACATGGGTTAGTGTGATACAACTTCTTCTGACTCAATTGTTCATAAAGGCATTATAAAGGCGTTAAGTATAGTCTATAAAAGTACAGTTATGAATCACACCGTTTCTGATTATTTTTAATCATATTACTTTGCTTTATATACATCCGGCTACTTCATCAGGTCTTTCTTCAATTTATGATCCCATCGCTAGAAGATGGATTCTTCCCTCTCCCTGACCTGGCTGCAGGTGACTTTACACTGAGCCAAAACATGGCATTTTTCTCACCCCAATTACATTTCTTCTGATGCAAATGTTCTTATTAAAACCTCAAGGGCCATTCCAAATAAACACGTCCACATTTTCTTTCTTCCTTTCAGGTCAGTTCTTATCTAGCAAATCTACCAGGGCTGCACTAATGATGTCAAAGGTCAGGCCCGTCAAAGACACCCTGGGTCATTTATTATGATTTACCGCTCTTCTGAGGGTTTATTTATTGACGAGGCTTAAGGAACTCCAAAGAAATGAATACATAAATTCTAGGGCGTGACAGCAGTAATTGAAAATAACATTTGCTTATCACTGATGTCAGTTACCTAAATCGCCACGGTAATTTACTGCCCCTGCATCCCGAGGACAGTGGCCAGGCCTCACTGTCCCTGTTCCTCCGTAATCCTGTTCCTAACGGCAACCAACCACACCCTTATGGAAAGGAATAGCGGATAATTAACACCCCAGGATGTTCAAGTCTTATCTCATGACTCACAGCAGGTGAAGCTTAAATGTCTGAAATTTAACTAACAGTTCAGTAAAATCAAACCCATAGATCAGCTGCCCAAGTGGCAGGGACTCCATCCCTAACAATGCTCCTTAGAAAAGAATAATAAATTATGAAATCCAAAGGGAATGAGATTAGAATCCTTCCATGGTAGTAAAGACCGCTGACGGTAAAAGTAAAATGGTGAAGAGTCCTGATGGAACGTGGCTGATTTCTAGAATGTACCACCCTGTCTGCTGGATTCTTAGACAAAAAGAAAAATTTAGCTTATATCCCTGGACCTGCACCCGAGTGACCTCAAAAGAGGTCACCTGCTTTGCTGTGGCTGCCGAATGGTGGCACCTTTTTTGATCCCCTTGGTTTCCTTTCCATCTAGAAGCTGAGGACCAACTGTGCATTCATCCTTTCACACTAACCTTCTTGGGGCTCCTTAGGTGTTCATGAGGTTTCTGTGGGCTACAGTTGCTAACAATGAGTATGTCCCTGCTTTAAAAGGAGCAAAATGTTTTACTAGAAAGGAAAAATGCAAAAGCAAACCACACTCTTATTATACCGGAGACAATGGAGCCCTGTGCTGGGCAGGCAGTCCATGTATAGAATATTCATTTGCCAGCTACGACATGGCACGTATCAAGAGCTATACAAACAGAGCTATGACATCAGCTTCTTCCAAACTACAGATAAAAGCATCTACTGTCTAACACTCACAATTATGCTACCCTGTCAAACTGCTGTGTTGATAAGAATTTCAGTGGGAACTGACTCGCACCTTTTCACGTGCCTACCACGCAAGTTACAAACACATCATTCTAAAGTCCGGGAATGACTCACTGTAAGATAAATTACTTCCCCACATTCAATGCACCTGGGATTCCTGGGCATGGTATGCAGCTTGTCCACACCACAATTGACACTTGGAGAGTTCTGCTACTTCCTCTGTACTTGAGAATGAGTGGAAGGGCTGTGCGACATGTAAACGTTTTAATGAGCAGAAAGTGCTACATTTGCGGAATGTGTAACATTTTAATTTCCCAAAGTCAGGAAGTTCACTGATGCAGACACAATTCCAGACAGTTCTTGTTTGTAAATTGCAATTTTTAATTTTGTCTACGGTGGCATAAACTTTCTTCAGCAAGGAGTAATTCTAAATTCAGATTTGAGCCTATGTGAAAATCGAAACTTACAATTGGACTAAAAACTAAAGTCCATAGGAATAGTTGCAGTAATATAATAATCTAATCTAGTATATTCATAAATATATATAAACCTCCATTTCTGGACCAGACAGAACAATGCACCTTCCACTATTGCTTTCTGAATAAGATATGTCATTCTGTAGTATTAAATAAAAACAATGCAATTCGTTATTGTATTAATGTTAAATTTCTTTTTCATATCAGACAGATCAAACATGTTTTTAGTAATTTCCAATAATGACAGATACTCTAAGTCATTACCCTGTCTTGTTGCAATCCATACCATTCAGTATACCAAAGGACTCCAGTTTATAACATGTTGATTTTTTTTTTTAAACTAACAATGTTCTTATAAACCAAAAATGTTCAACTTCCTTCTGAGATATTAAGTGGTTAAGATGGCTTCTAACCACCCTTTAATAAAGCATTTTAGTGAAATAACATCAATTACTAGAAGTTCTTACTTTGAAATACCAAGGCATTGTTCTCCAGTGTGGAAACTACATTTTCCAGGACAATGAGACTATAAACGGTGTTTATATATTAATATATATATATGTGTGTATATATTTGTTTTATATACGTGTGTGTTATGTATTAGACAGTACTTCAAATATGAACTCATGTGCATGAATGGTCTAAAAATTTAATGGAACTTCTGAAATTATTTAAAGAATGTGATCTTGTTTCATAAATGAAGTTTCACAACATCACATGAGTCCAATCTGTCCCAGAATCTACATGTCTGTCCACTGGCTCTCCTGTTAACCTGGTGGCCATTAACATAGTGTCCCTCTCTAGCTTGGCGTGGCAACTTCATTTCTGGCCCTTGAGGAGTTCTCTACCTTCTTTCTTTTGAACTTCTTTCTCTCCATGTGTACACATGCGTGTGTGTGTTGTGTGTGTGTGTGTGTGTGTCTTTTAAGTCTGTAATATTTTATCCAATATTTCTATATATTTTCAATAAAAGGTGTTTGCATTAAGGTAGGTGGTTAAGGAAGAAATGTGTCTGAATTGGGTTGCTTTGAACAGATTAACGAACAAACATCGACAGTAATAGTTTCTGTATATTTCACATTATATATTCTTCTTAAGTACCAACTTAGCTTTTTAAAAAATACTACTACATTACATTATGTAGGTACCTCTGAATCCTACAGATATCTATTATGAACTCTGAATTTCTCCTACTTAGCATTCATATCATAATTATTCGTATGTAAATCTGAGTAGGCTCAGAGGTTATAGCTCCTACCAGGTTCAAGGGTAAGAAAGCTAGCTTTGTTTTGAAATAGTATTATAATACTGCTGAAGGACGATTTAGTAATAAATTCAAGACACTAATTATCTCAAAGAAAACAAATAGTAAATGATACTTCCTAATTGTTAATTGTAATTTTCTGGCTGCTTTGTTTTTTATCCTCATTCTTTTTCTTAATACGTTGTCCCTCTTGCAAGCTTCAAAGTTGCACTATTAGAAAGCCTTGTTTTCCAAAATAAGGGCCAAAGCTGTATTATTTCTTTGCTAGACTTTGGCAGTAATATTAATACATGTCAGAAACACCAAACTTACTGGTAAAAGAAACTATAGTTCTCACCCTAAAATACTATAATTATACAATGCCGGATATTTCTGTGGTTTTTATCACTAAGGAAATCAATAATAGCATAGCCTACAATTCTCTGTTGGAATAGAGTAGATACAGGAGGCAGATGAAAGAGTTCATTAGTAGGGATCATTACTATAAGAAATCAGAGCTACAGAAAGAAATAGCTTTTTAAATGAATGATTTTAACCCAAACACCAAAAATATTTCAGTCTAACGAGACTTGATAAGATATAAACAAATATAAACAAATAATTTTTTTTTAAACCCTCTTGTAGCCTTATTCCTCATCCCTATTTTACACACATACTTCAGGACATCATTATTGGCAAATACCCAATCTTAAGGAAAAAATTCTATTAATACCGTAAAAATTATCTAGATGCTAAGGGGTTGCTCTGTCATAAAAGTCTTAGTCTATTTCATGTTTGCATTTGACCAACGTCATAATGCAGAGAGAATGTGTCATTTTGTATAATCAAAGATCTAGTGTTCCATCATAAGCCACTGTGTTCCTCGTTAAGTAGGCTGCTTTGAGGATTTTTAAATACACACAATAGAAGTAGTAGGTATTAAATCACCCAACGTTGAAAACAGTACATTGAGAGAGGGAGAAAGTGAAAAACAGAAAGAAAGTAAAACTTCAAATAGAGCTACTTTTCAAGCACATGAATCGGTTTGTTTGACATAAAGGAAACTGTTAAGAAGAATTTTTATGTGGTATTCTGCTATTTTAATCCTCAAGTTAAACTAATGTCTATGGGAAAAAAATGTGTATCTCTGAATAAGTGGTTAGTAAAACAGGTTTTTTTTTTCCTGCATTTATGGCACAAACTTAGCGAGACTCATTGTAGCAGGCACCAAATCAAAATCAGAGCTGAGCTTTATATATTCAGCAACAGCCTGTTCTAGAAGGACACAATATGCCCTGAACATAAAAAATAAGAGGCCTGTTGAATTTTTATTCTGTGGGAGCAACATAATTATTTATTTGTATTGCAATTAAGATTTCTTCCTAAAGGTCCCTGTGTGTATAGATTCTGAAAGGTAAACAGAATTTCCTAAGTGTGGTGAAAACAAACTATTTTATTCTTAAAAGGCAAATACAAATACCTCTTCCCAAAGGCACAAATGCCTTTGAATGCTTGTATTCTGCAAGCGCTTGTAATGTGTTATGACAAATGTCAACACGTGGCCACCACGAGTGCAGGTGCAAAGACAGCACCTTGTGTTTGATGTGTTCATCTGAATAGTGTGATTTCAGAATGATTCCTTAGTACCTTAATTCATCATCATGAAAAGAGATGGTAAATTGTGTACACCTCAGGACTCCGTAATACAGGGGCAAGAGTTTGCAAGTATGGAAATCAAACTACTATCTCACCATAAAAATCTAAGGAACAAGACATGAAAAATAGAGACTATTTAGCTTACAGTATTCATTACTTTCCTGAGCCAATCTTCGGCACTCATTTTAAAAATGTATGTTTTATTAACGTTATTTCCTTTAAATAAACCAAATCATACCCACGTTATAATTTCTAATACAAATCCAGAATTTTCAAGGGGTGATGAAGATGCTCTTACTAAATGTTTCTTGCAAATTGATAGATATACCTGTAGAAATGTTTGTGATCTTTATATACATTTCACATTCCGTGGACATTGGTTTGGTATCAGGCATGAATTATGAATAAATAACTCATTTTTTGAAAGTCATGTTTTGACTCATTAAGACGTGAGGATTCTCTTTTGTGCAGTCTGATAAAACTGAGTAATGATTCCCTGGTCTGCAAAGAATGGCAGCGCCTCCATGGAAATGACCAAATCACCCCCTTGCTCACGGGAAAGCAATGCTGTGTGTCACTTGTTAATAACTGGACACAAGTTATTTTCATTCTGGTTCCTAGAAGATTAGCTTTTCCCATTTTTGAGAGAGAGTTATTAGGATATTTCTCTACTCTTGCATTTTTGGTTGTTCAAAGAATTCTTCACTGCTAATATTTTCTTCAAAGAAATTCAAATGGTTCAACCTCAGTGTCTGCAGTTTGCTCGAACTGACTTACTTTGCATGCAAAGCCCATCAGTGCAGTTCTTGGATTGCAAGACGAGGCCATCGCAGTCCTTGCCTCCGTTCTTGGGGGCCGGTGCCGTGCACTCTCTCCTGCGCCAGTGGGTGCACTCTGTCCCGCAAGTAGACCACTTGCTCCACGAGGTCCACCTGCCATCCACTGCCATGAAAAAAACGCAGCAACAAGGTCAGAGGGGGAAGCAGCTGCTTGAGGGGTGAAGGGAGCAGAACTCAAGTATAACATAACAATGCCAAAAAATGGAACAAAATGCGCACCGAGAAGCATGCATTCATTTAACGGCTGGGAAGTGGAGCGTGCTCTAAATCATTTGGGTTCTGTGGATTTTTCTTACAGGTGTGTGACTGGATCCTTACTCAGCAAGCCAAGGGAAGCTTCATGGGATACACAGAAACCAAAGTCGTCACCAAGAGCTACATAAAAGTAGGTCATGGTAGTGCCCCCTTTTTCTATTCACGGGGAAGCTTCTAGATTTTGCACTGAAAATTAGGGGGCCTTTCTTTGGATTGAAGCTTCCTGCATTCATGGTGTCATGTAGACAGAAAAAATAAACTTGTGTGGGAGTTGGGAGAAAAGGTTGGTACAGTAGGGAAGACATCCATCCATCTATCCATCCAACTGATCTCTCTCTCTATCATTTATGTCTTATACACCTGTGGTCCCCAAACCCCAGGCTGCAAACAAGTACTGGTCTGTGGCCTGTTAGGAACCAGGTGGAGCAGCAGGAGGTAAGCAGTGGGCCAGCGAGTGAACCTTCATCTGTATTTACAGCCGCTTCCCATTGCTCACTGTCCCCCTCCCCCTCCCCCTTCCCCCTCCCCCATACCATGGAAAATTTGTCTTCCATGAAACCAGTCCCTGGTGCCAAAAAGGTTGGGGACCGCTGTTGTCATCCTAACTGCTTGATTCTGCTGAAACCTTCCTTCTGCAATGCTGTCTTCAAAAGACTATATTGGTTTTTATTTATTATTTGCTGATTCCATTATTTGATAATGTTTCCATTTCTATTTGTCTTATTTTAAAACTAATATTTAGGTAAGTCCCTAATTTTTGCTGTGATTCACTCATTTAGAATTAACTTGCTTTCTTCCTAAATTTGGTGGCTGGCTTGTCAGTGATTTCAATGATAATGAGGCTCAGATACCTCTATTTTAAAATACACAACTTAAATCACAGTTTGAAAAAATATATAGTAAATTTCAGTCATGCTTTAAAACGTATCCTTTTAAGTTTCTCACAAAATAGAATAAAAATGTTGAAATAAGTGTTTAAAAATGTTTAATTTTCCCTGAAATATATAAATAATTATGAGTAGGATTCGATGGAAAACAATGCCAAATACTATTTATTGACCATCTTAACCTTTTATATCTACATATTGATAGAAATAGTATCAATTTCAATAGTCTACGTAGTTTGGGAAATCTATGGGATTTCATATTTAAATTATTGTGTAAATATATTCTGTATAATCTTCATATAGGTATAAACATGCCTGCATAAAATGATGAAAACATTAATATTTTAATCACACAGAGTTGGCTATACAAGCAACTCCTAATCACTTGGAGCAAAGACATTTGCTTTGACTTAGACCACCCCAGCGTACTGAAATACACACACACACACACACACACTTACTTCTATTTCAACTCAAACTGATCAACTCACATTCAACTTGTGAGAGTCAGAACCTAGGTAAAATACAGGAGAGTACAAAATAAAATCTGATATTCTGAGCCTAGCTAAGTGTCAACATTTGTTCCATAAAGAAAAGCTCTCAAAGTGCTCGGTATGGAAGACTATTGTGATACTTGGAAATCAACACTTGGGAATGTAAAATGTAGGTTATTTTTTCCTGTCCAGTTCATTTAGCCGGCCTATCTCTCAGAAAGGTTCTATTAAAGAATAAATACAACAAAATTAGGCAAAATAAAGAGAAGCAAGCAGGTCATGGATCTAAACAATGGAATGAACGGCACAATAGCTACCCCAATGAGGGCACTAAATTTATGGATCATCTCAAAATAATTTTAGCTTAACTTTGGAATATATTGTATGACTAGGCATTTTAATGGGTTTTAGTTTTGGCAAATAATGTCTTCAATTTACCTAGGGATAAGAGCTACGGCAATATGGGATAGAAGAGAAAGCTGCTAAGAGGCAGAGACATGCAACCTTGCTATACGTACTACTGTAAATAACTCACAAAATAGACAACCGGCACAGATAATAAAGAGCTAACTGCACTGTATTTTCAAAACCCATTATCCTATGGGCCACAAGCAAAGCTATGCCTTCCTTTTCATTCATTCCAAATGTTTTATTTGCCCTTGCCCAGATACTGACACCAAATATCAAATATTTCAGTCAAAAACATTTTCCAAATTTTACTTCCAATTAATTTTCATGGTTTTCTGAAGATCAAATGTTGTTATTCCTACAATGTGTGGCTTTTAATGCTGTTCAAATCCCTTGAATTATACAACCTGAAAGCGTGGCTTCAGCAGTTCTGTTGAATGATATAGAAGAATTGAGTTCATGAGTGTTTAATATCCTGTTTTAAACTATTAGGTTGGTGCAAAGGTAACTGCAGTTTTAGCATTGGTGAAATTTGCCGTTTGATACTGGAATACATTCTTAAGTAAATGTGGTTATGTTATACATCATTTTAATGCACATTTCTTGATGTTTTTTTTTTTTTTGCTAAGGATCTATTACTTGCTGTTGATTTGATATGTACGTTAGACTATGGAAATGATGTTAGACAAAAAGCAAATTTGAGCAATTTTCTTATTCGAGTTCAAAATGAGTCGTAAAGCAGCGTAGGCAACTTGCAACATCAACAACGCATTTGGCCTAGGAACTTCTAACGAATGTACAGTGCAGCGGTGGTTCAAGAAGTTTCGCAAAAGAGACAAGAGCCTTGAGATGAGGAGCGCAGTGGCCGGCCATCGAAGTTGACAATGACCAACTGAGAGCAATCACGGAAGCTGGTCCCCTTACAGCTACCGAGAAGTTGCGGAGGAACTCAACGTCGACCATTCTACAGTCCTTCAGCATTTGAAGCAAATTGGAACGGTGAGAAAGCTCGGTAAGTGGGTGCCTCATGAGCTGACCGACAATCAAAACAATCATAGTCTTGAAGTGTCATCTTCTCTTATTGTACGCAACAACAACGAACCATTTCTCCATCCGATTGTGATGTGTGACAAACAGTGGATTTTATATGACAACCCGCAATGACCAGCTCAGTGGCTGGACCAAGAAGAAGCTCCAAAGCACCTCCCAAAGCCAAATTTGCACCAACAAAAGGTCATGGTCAGTGTTTGGTGGTCTGATCCACTACAGCTTTCTGAATCCCGGCAAAACTATTCCATCTGAGAAGTCTGCTCAGCAAATCAATGAGATGCACCAAAAACTACAACGCTTGCAGCCGGCATCTGTCAACAGAAGGGTCCCAGTTCTTCTCCACCACGATGCCCAACTGCACGTCGCACAAACAAAGCTTCAAAAGCTGAACGAACTGGGCTACAAAGTTTGGCCTCATCCCCCCTAGTCACCTGACCTCTCGCCAGCTGACTACCATTTCTTTAAGCACCTTGACAACTTTTTGCGGGGAAAACACTTCCACAACCAGCAGGATGCAGAAAATGCTTCCCAAGAGTTCGTTGAATCCCAAAGTACAGTTTTCTATGCTACAGGAATAACCAAACTTATTTCTCATTGGAAAAAAATGTGTTGATTATAATGGTTCCTATTGTGATGAAGAAAGACATGTTTGAGCCTAGTTAGAATGATTGAAAATTCACGGTCCAAAACCGCAATTACTTTTGCACCGACCTCATATAAATATTTTGCATGTTTGGGCAACAAAGTCAAGGACTCTCGTGGAGGAAAATGCTTGATTTCCCAGCGATGTAAACACTGAATGTAGGATAGATTTGAATAATATTTATCACACATTCAAATCAAGAGTAAGGTCTGTGTATCTATTCTCTAAGACATATTTCTGAAATGATAGAAGACATGTGGATTGAGAGGCCTGGTTTACATACCTGGGCATAAAGTAGTACACGCTATTTTCTGCACACTCTGCCCTTCGCAGAAGGCACCGCCATTGAGTGGCGCTGGGTTGGTGCAGGTCCTTGTACGTTTCTGATACCCTCGTCCACAGCGGCTGTTGCACACGGACCACTCCGTCCACGTGGACCAGCCACCGTTTACTGAAAGGAGACAGACAATAAAAAAGTGGATTACACACGTGTGCACGCACGCAGAGACACACAAACCACATGCCATTCACAAACAAAAAATCATCTCCCAAGTGACCATTAAAAAAATCTAAACTTTCCAAGCTAGAAGAGACCACAGACATCATTTATTTCATCCAAAGTTTTATCGTATGGCTGAACGATCTAAACACAGAGCAAAAGCTATTTACTGAGATTTACTCACCTATTCAGAAAAGTAAATAGGACCGTGTTCTGTTTTCCTTGGCCAGCGTTCTTTTAGGAAAAATACATCTCCTTACCTAGTCAAGCACCAAAAATTACTTTTGACAGCTTATCTCAAATAATAAATGTTTACATCCTTATGCCAACGCTGCATGGGAACTGAATAATTTGGCCTTTTTAAAAAAACAGATGATTGGTTATTTTTCTTTGGCATATGTAAACTTTACAACCTTTTAAGCGTTTTTATTCAGTTTCACCACCAGTGAACCTGGTTAAACAATAAAATCTTATGATATTGGAGTTATAATGTAAACAAACGGGCTATTTGATTGAATTCACACTTAGTTGATATAACTGAAATGGGCCCCTATTTTGTGTCTAAAGACTAATTATGATGTTTGGTGGAGCTCTCAGTGGATATGTGATTGCAAAACCATGCATACTATTCGCCTCTGGAGATCACTCTCTAGAAAATACAGACATTTTTTAGAACTTCAATAATGTGAGTCTGTGCAATTACAATGAAGAAATTTCTAACAAAAATTATGTTAGTCGTGAAAACATGAAACAGCCAATATATGCATCTGCTCCTGATACTAAAGAGGGGTGTTAGCCATTCAACTAACACAAATACTGTATGTGCACATCATTTGCTCAACATCTTGTTTTCTAGAAACCTATCCAATAGGGAATAATCATGAATCTGTTAAATTTATAGACATAGAAAGGGTATGCTTCAAAACAGAGTTTTGTTTTATACAAATATTAATAATTAGAGACAACTGTAATGTTCAAACCAAGAAAATGGTAAAATAAACCGAATACGTTCATATGACTGACTCCTAGACAGCCACTAAAAATTATGCTGTAGAAGGCTACTTAATAATACATGAATATTTCAATGTTATGTTTTAATTCAGAGTTATGTATCTGTATACATTATGTATAATACAGTAATGTATCTGTATACATTATTTTAAATTTATAAATACATACACATTATTATTATTATAATATAATTATGTATATCCTTTATTTTTAAATCCTATCAATACCCAGAAAATAATAGTATACACATTAATTTTTTAAAATGCTATCTCTGGATGATAGGATTATAGGTATTTTCTTCTTTGATCTTTTCTGTCTTTTACCAAATTCTCTAATGGGTATAACTGCAATCTAAAAATGATTATTAACAAAAATATATAGGACAGACTGTAAACATGAAATACCGGTTAAATCTATGGTTTCCACGCATTTCTGGTGAGCCTGACCCACGAGCCTTGACAACTTGTTTTATGAGGTTATGTGTGAAGGACAAGCAGACAGTTGACAGGTAGGGTTTCAGTTAGTTTCCAAAAAGCCACTTAACCTGCTCAACTTTATAGAACTCCACAGGTCAACGAAAATGTCAGTAGAAACTGCTTATTAGCACACTGGTAAGCTGATGTTTGGCATTTAGGATATATGTACCTCTAGCAATTTTAATGAGAAATGAATAATCAGAAACTCCCAGAGACAGGAAGGTCTTTGAAGATCTGAGATTTATTCACCCTTCATTTTACAGGGAAAGAGACAAGGGCTCAGAGAGTCCTGTTTAAAAGATCATCTGAGATCGGTTGGTGGAAGAACTAGTCCTACAACCCAAGATTCCTGACCCTTAACTTAGTCCAATGCTGTTTTCATTACTCTAAATACTTATCTGTGTTTGATCTTTCCTAAAGAAAATGTATTGCTTGCATTTATGGATATTGAAAGCATACTATAGATAGGAAGAGATTTGCATGTGTATTAAACATCTATATAATACATCTATATATAGTCTGCCTTCATCAGTTATTTATGACTGGTACATGCTGTGATCACGTCCCATTTTTTTCTTTGCATTTCAAATGCTGTTAATCAATTTCAGGCCATTTCAAAAGAGATTAAAAAAATAGGAAACATTTTATTGTGACTTAAGAAAGGCAATTGCTTACAATTCAACATCGCCATTATCTGGACTGGGAAATTAAACCTCAGAGTAATTACAGGATTAAAAACAAAATTGTATGCATCTGTCCTGTAATTAAAATGACAGTTTTAAAGCATCACTACGTTCATCCTTTGGAATATTCTAGTGGTTTTTCTCTTCTCATAAGCACACATCCGTCTGAATGGTATAGCAGGGGAGGAAGAATTTTACCTCTCCCCTCTTAGGATTTCTTTAAATGGGTCTGAGAATTAAATTGGCATGAGACGTATCAACAGGAGAAAAGCATATAAATTTATTTAATATGAGTTTTACGTGGCAGAGGAAATTTCATAACGAAATGAGGTCCCAAAGATGAAGTCAGAGTTGAACACCCATATACTGAATTGGACAAAGAGTAGTTAATTATGAAAAAGTAACTATAACGTGTGGTAAGGCTAAGAGAATACTGTGAGTTATTTTAATAATATCTGTAAAGAATTCTCTTGTTCAGCTTGGCGCGGTGGCTCAGGCCTATAATCCTAGCACTCTGGGAGGCCGAAGAGGGCCTATACCCTATAGGAGTGTGTGATTTTTTTTTTATCTTTTATGTCTATTTTTATAGTACCTTTTCTATGTTTAGATACACAAATACTATCGGGTTACAATTGCCTACCGTGTTGAGTACAGCAACGTGCTGTACAGGTTTACAGCCTAGGGACAATGGGCTAGACCACATAGCCTAAGCGTGTAGAGCACTAGACCATCTAGGTTTGTGTAAGTACATTCTACGATGTTTGCGCAATGATGAAACTACCTAATGACACACTTCTCAGAATGTATCCCCATCACTAAGGGACGCGTGATCGTACGATGAACCATATGTTTGGCAGTGACTGTCCCTCCTTCATAGTCAATCAGACATCAAGGTTCCTGGAATATCGTGTAACACTGAAACAGTGATGAAAAGCTTATGACCCAAGAGAGAGCAGACATGGGCACACCATTCTAGAAGGAGCACAACCTCAAGATACGTCCCAGGGTTGTTTGGTTTCCTCTGAGCCAATGAATCATCAATAAGATGAGGACCTATTATATGTCTAACAACATGAAAATATATATAAACCAGACTCTCAGCTCTACAAAGGAGCTGAGCTGGGGAGATGAAATTACTCGTGAAATCGCTAGAAAACAACGGAGTGCTAAATTTCGCAGAGAGATAAAAGCATCCATGCCCCATCAAAAGGGGGTATGAAATTGGTGCTTCCAGAGAATGACAGGCTCAGAGATGAGGTGGATTGGAAAGGACAGGGAGTAGGTAGGTAGAAGCTTCCGGAGAAGGCATTTTGTGCGACGACGCCATGTTGTTAGGATTAGGGCCACTTGGCTAAGTATGGCAGCCCTTATCTTCACTCTCTATGCCTCTGATGCAATGAGAACACGCGCTAGGAAGTTAAAATTCCTCTGATGTGCTGGGGGACAGGCCAGCTTCGGCTTTCCTGAGAGTTTGCAGTCACTGGACTGAGCCTCGTCCACAGAGGTAGCAGAGGGCTGCTTTTATGCATTTGCACCTCCAAAACTCAATCTACATCTTGGTGGGGCAGGTCCTGGCCAGGAAAGAGCTTTGGGAAACAGCAGGCGCTCAAATAGGCTTCTTCACTTTCCCAGAAGTTGACTCATAAAGGTCAAGGAACCTCCAAACCTAGTCTTTCTTATAAGTATCAGGGAAGTGAAATATATATAAAATAAATAAATTGAGACATAACTCACATACCATAAAAAATAGTTACTGCCCTTCTTAAAACAACGACAAAAACTCACTGTCCCCGTGAGAGGCAATGCAGATCAAAAATGGGCCTTGAGCTTGATATTTTACAATTAAAATACCAATGCCAATGAGAAACTGCAGTCAGACACGAACTGGTTTGACACCCTGAAAGCTCACTCACCATAAACTATGACAGTGGCCGTTGTACTTTTCCTCTTGGCAACAATGTTCTTGGCGACACAGGTATAATTTGCCGTGTCTGAGAGGCGGGCCTGCTTTATGATGAGGTTGTGATCAATAGTAATATAAAAATTCCGATCTTCAACGGGATCGATGATGTCTTCATTTTTCAACCATTCCACCTAAAGATGCACAAGAAAAAAATAGATAAATCCCCAGTAGGGATCCCTTGATAGCTTTCTGTCTTAACCTGTGTTTTGTAATCTATACCATGTTCCATGCCATGAACTTCTGCAAGTTACTAGCGGGAAGTAACTTTCCGAGGTCATGTTAAGTATCACTCACCCGCCAAACCTGCTGATTCTGTCTGCACGACATGACTCTCAAATGTCAATGAACGAATTGGGAAATACAGTGTTCAGATTGTTTTCACTTTGCCCTGCAGGCAGGAACCCAGAATGTGCACTGCCAAGTTCAGAACCCCATCAAAAATAATAGGAGAAGCATTTCAAACTGAACTCAAACCTTTCGCGATTTGATTTGTTTACTCTTGGCAACTTACCTGCTGCTCCGCAGAAAAGAACATAAAGACTATTTGAAAAAGCTCAGAAGGCATTTTAGACATCATGTAGCTGAAATAAAATAACATTCGGATGATTTACATGTGGCCTCCCGGAAACATATGGATTAAATATCTCCCAAATGTACCAACTTTAAAATGTAGCAAAACACATATTTGGAGATGCATCTAAGTCAAAATATTTGAAAAAAACAAAAGTTTTTCTGCCCACCTTTAATATAATCTGAACAGTTTATAAGTCATAATCAAAAGCCTCCATTTGTGTTTCTCCAGCACTCAAATCTTTGGCTCATGGCTTGCTTTTGGGGACCCTGACCTAAGGCAGAACGGTTGACAACTATTGAATTTATTTCTATGCAAATCACATCAGTGTAGCAACAGTGATGTTCTCCTTGCTGAATAAAAAAAGGAAAATAAACCCATATAACCTGTCCTTCTGGAAGATAAAGTATTTCTTATCCTGGCAGTTACTTTTTTTTCTATGCACGGGTTTTTCCATAAAGCAAAACAACACTGATATTTACCACACTTAAACTTTCCTTATGCATTAGGGTGAACGTAGATACAAGTAACCTTTAGTGGCTGGGAGTCAATACTGTTGCCGTTTCCAAAAACCTTAAGGAGCTTCTCCAGCACCACAAGAGGTCTAAAAATTAATCTCTAAATCTGTCAGTGGGTTTGACGTTGCACAACTCTAAATTACATTTAACACGGGAACTCTCAAATAATGCTCCTCTAATCCTTGGAAGAGAGGCAAACATTGAAAGAGAAAAACAAAAATCAACAACAATCCTGAAAATGCGGAAACAGATGAGACTGTAGAGTAAACCAACTGTTTACAGTGATGTAAATTTCAAAACAGCTAAACATTCTTGACATTTGCACTCACAGTAGCGAGAAAGAGAATGGGATCCATCTAAAACAGTGGGTTTTTAAAATATGCATGTTGTTGGCCGGGCGCGGTGGCTCACGCCTGTAATCCTAGCACTCTGGGAGGCCGAGGCGGGTGGATCGCTCGAGGTCAGGAGTTCGAGACCAGCCTGAGCAAGAGCGAGACCCCCGTCTCTACTAAAAATAGAAAGAAATTATATGGACAACTAAAATATATATATACAAAAAATTAGCCAGGCATGGTGGTGCATGCCTGTAGTCCCAGCTACTCGGGAGGCTGAGGCAGTAGGATCGCTTAAGCCCAGGAGTTTGAGGTTGCTGTGAGCCAGGCTGACGCCACGGCACTCACTCTAGCCCGGGCAACAGAGCGAGACTCTGTCTCAAAAAAAAAAAAAAAAAAAAAATATGCATGTTGTTTTCAAACACAGACCGCATTTAGTCTGGGGTCACAGCTGGATGCATCTGATATACATACTCATATTCATTTGACCTGGATTTTCTAGAAGTTTGGCCCTACGTGGGGTAATATGATATTGCTGGAAGTGCACGGGGAGAAAGTAGCAAAATTGATGCTCTTAGAAATCTTGACAATAACGGAAAAGTTGACATGAATACTTTTTGAAGCTGATTTTTACCTAGGTTACCAATGCCATTCTAGAAAAAGCTTTCCACTAATAGAAGTCACTGTTGAGCTCTCCTAAGTTGGTCTTGGATCCCTTCTAAATTTTTGTGTGCTTTTAAGAATCCATACCGCCCCTGTTCTTTGAAGGACAGCTCTCTACTCACGGATTCTCTTTGCCTGGAAGAGCTTGTGAGTTCACAACTTCCCTGTTAGCTGTTGACTAACTGCTGTGGAAATTCGCCTTCAGCACCACCGGGCCAGAATCTGAGCTGTAACTCTCCAGGCGTCCACTGTGGGGATCAGGCTGAAGCTATATCCCCGAGACTTCTCCTGAATTTCCACTATCACAGGTGGAGCATCCCTAATAAGATCCAAAATCTGAAAATGCTTCAAAATGCAAAACTTTTAAAGCATTGGCATGACACCGCAAGTGAAAAATTCCACACCTGACCTCACGTAACCAGGTGCAGTCAAAATGCAGGCACACACAGTTTATTCAGCACCCCCAAGGGAGTGATGATGACGCCAAATAACCACAGGCTGTTCACACAGGTGGCGGAGACGGTGACACCTTTGCTTTCTAATGGTTCCATGTACATCAACTCTGTTTAATGTACAAAGTTATTAACAATATTGTATAAGGCCAGGCAGGATGGCTCATGCCTGTAATTTCAGTGCTTTGGGAGTCCAAGGTGGGAGGATTGTTTGATGCCAGGAGTTCAAGACCAGCCAGGACAATATAGCAAGACCCCATCTCTACCAAAAAAAAAAAAAAAAACCCAATTAGAAAAAACTTAGCCAGGCGTAGTTTCAGCTACTCAGTAGGATCATTTGAGCCCAGGAGTCAGAGGTTGTAGTGAGCTATGATCATGCCACTGCAGTCCAGCCTGGGTGACCCTGACTTAAGTCATCGCTGTTCAAAATCATGGTTTCTTCTATGTAAATAATATCAGCTTAACAACAGTGATGTTATCCTAATCATACATGACACAAAGAGGTCCCAGGGATATTACTAACCACTCGTTAATATGAAGAGTTTCATACATCGGAAGAAAGAGTTCAATCTGCTTGGTCGACAAACCATTTAAAGAGACTTAAGTGACCACTGGGTGTATGATCTTTACTTTTTGATATATAACTCCAGAGATACCTTCCTCAGGTATCTCTGGCCAGTGTTGGAGCAGTGGTTCTGACCTGAGCCTGCCAAAAAACCTAGGTATTTTTGATGCCACTGTTTCTTCTGGCATCCTCTCAAGCGGTGGATGTTTGATTTTCCCAAATCCAACATGTCACTGGGCCTTGGGGTTGGATAAGTGTCTTCCTTGCTCAGCATGGTCCATTCCGGACCATTCTCTCTAAACGCCTTTGCTTTGAGTCTCATGCCATCATTAGATTGTAACACCCAATTTCTACGTTCTTTGGAAGCCATTTACAGGCCTCTCAACTTATAGTCACTTTATCTAAAGCATAACTTCTGATGATTTTAATAACCACGAAGATGACCCTTCCAACATTTTGGCCCCTCAGTTCCGTGACCCTCCCTCACGCAACGATCTTGACCTTTAAGGTCACACATTCTAGGCCAGAGGTTGTCAACCCCGGCTTCCCAACAGAATAATTTGGAGAACATTTATAATCCATCAATTTTAAATTCAACCCAGAGAATCTAAATCCAACTCACGGAAACTTTTATTCACTGGTCTAGAGTCACTCTTTTTTAAACTCCCCAAGGGTTGTAATTTACTGCTAGGATTGAGAAATGTCACCCTCGATTGTCGTTTAAAATGAGAGCCCTGGACCAACAGCCTCAGTGTCGCTTTGGAGCATGACAGCGATGCAGAATTCCATGCTCTGCCCACGTAAACTTAACGCATTCCAAATGTGCATCCTAACAAGAACTTCAGCAGATTTCCATGCACATTCAAGTTTGAGAAGCAAAGTTCAGCTCTTGTCCTTACCATTCATTGCAACCCCTCCCATGAACTCACTTTCAATTACCTTTTCCTTTTATCATTTCCGTCTTTCCTGCTCACTGTCTCCGGGACCCTAGGTTCAACAATCCATTACCAGGACCTACACTCAACGTACCAACTTTATTTCTCACTGTCTCATGTAACCTCTTCCCTCACTACCAACCGTAAATCCCAACGTCTAATGTTATAAATAATCCTTGCGTTATACCCTCAACTCTCTCATCGCTCTCTTACTGCGAGAGACTCACTAGGCCACTCTTCCTCTGTGGCACCTCTGTGTCCCAGAGTGGGCTCATGTTGAATTCATGACAGAACACGAGTAGGCTTTTAATTCTGCCGCGAAGACATACTCTATTTCCATGGTTCCCTCCTACTCGCCCAGACAACTATTTCACACTTTCTCCTCTCTCCTTAAACACCACCTCCCCTTCCATCCTCACTTTCAGCCGATGGCCAAGATTTCTGTGTCACTGAGAAAACTGCCAATGGATCGCAAAAGATCTTCCAGAGCTTCTACCATCCCCCCACCCAGCCCTGTCTGCACCCCCTCTCTCTGGTCACTGGGGGACCTCTCTGTGCTTCCATCTGTCACCTCTGATTTGTCTTCCGTGTCCTGCTCCCCCTTCTCCTACTCAAGGGCAAGTCCCAGCCATTCTCCTCCCTCTCTCCTACATTACTCAATTTCCCTCCATACTGAGTCATTTCCCTCAGCCTACAGATGTGTTTTTTCACAACTTAAAACAAAAACCCTCCCCGCTCATTTCTGCTTCTAGCCCTCCCCTCCACCCTCTCTCTGCTCGCCTTACAAAACTCCTTGCAATAGTCGATTGTTCTCACTGTCCTCCATTCCCATCCCCTTCGTCCCTACTGAACCGTCCCGATCTGTGCTCAGCTCTCTCCCCTTGTCAAGTGCACTGGTGAGCGCCTTAGAGCTCTCTCACCTCACTCCTCCTCTGCAGCATGGGCCCTAGTCGGTCCCTCTTTCCTCCCTTGCTTTCTCTGGACACGACGCTTTCCTGGGTTTTGTCCTCCCTCCTTCATCCCTCCCAGCTCCCTTGGGCTCCCATTTGTGTCCCTGTGGCTCAGTCCTTTGATTTACGCCTTTTTCCTATTTTCCATCCATATTCACTTCCTTGGTGAGCTCATCCAGCCTCGCACAGATGACTCCTAAATTTATCTCCAGCCCGGAACCCGACCCTGAACTCCAGACTCACACATCCAGCTGCCTTCTTGCAGCTTCACCCGCTCCTGGGACCGTGACCTCCCGAACTGCCTTCCCCAACACGCCCCACCCTGCTCAGCTAATGCCAACTCCAGCCTCCTAGTCACCTGGACACAAACCTCCACCTGAGCAGTGCTTCCTGCTCTTTTCCTCTCTCTGCCCACTCAGACCCTCACGACCACCTCCTTCCTGGTCCAAAGCACTGTCATTTCTCTCCTGGATTATTCCAACAACTTCCTGTCTTACTTTCTCCCTCTGCTGTTCCCCTGGCCCCCAACTATGCATTCTCAACACCGTAGTTAGAGCAATCCGTGAACCCCAAGTCAGACCCTGCTACTGCCCATCACAACCCCTCCAAATGGCTCCTCGGCTCACTCAGGGTCAAAGCCAAAGTCCTTACAGCAACCGGCCTGAGCCTGCAATACAGCTTCCAGAGAATTTTAATTTTCAATCAACAGAGAGTTAGACATCTTACGATTTCAATTCAGTTCCACAAGCACTGAGTACCTACTAAGTGCCAATCACTGCGCTTAGTGGTGGGGGAAGAAGAGACAAGGTAAGTGCCTGCCTGGGGGGCTCTCAGGATAAGACAAACCTACACACACACACACACACACACACACACACACAATTACAGTATGATAGAGAAACAACAGACATGTGCTAGGATGGAGGTAAACTAGGGCTCAAGTTGGGGGAGGACATTTGGGGAGGAGATTATAAACTAGTCTCTAAGGATGAAATTCAGCTTATTAGGAAGAGTAGGAAGGGAAGCAGGGGATGCGGAGGACGTCTCAGGAAGAGGCGGGAGCACGTGCTTTGGCCGAGGCTGGGAAGCTGCTTGGGGAGGACTCACGCTGGATGATCAGGTGTCAAATGCACAGTTGGGGGGAGGGGGTGGTGAAGCAAGGATGGAGAAGTTGGATTTCAGGAAATCACCAAAGCACTTCGATGCCGCACTAGCACATACAGCCTTTACCTAGAGTTACTGCAGTCCAGGGAAAGATTTCAGATGAAGAAGGTGCTAGGATTTCGAACCGGATTCAAGCAGGATTTCAAGCTAGTATTTTGAAGCTAGGATTCCAGTATTCAGCAGTATGCAAACATTTCTAAGGGCTACACAAGACAAAAACATGCTTAAGGGAATCAGTATTTATTTCTTTAACTTCCACATGCACTCTTTCCTCAAACTAATTTCCCTAAGAACTTGCCCTTTGCTTATCCAAAGAAACACATCTCTTGCATGCAAATCTTACCATCATACATTGCTTGAGAGTGTACAAACCTCCAGGGGGTCGGGCAAGGAATAATTGGGAGTATTAGAGTGGTAGTTAAGAAAATAAGGGACTGTAATAACTGGGAAACAAATCCTTTTGCAAGCCACGTGGCTTACAATTCTTTGCTTTCATCAAAATTAAAGGAGGATCTATATGCCAGATGACAGGTCACTGAACATTTAGATGGTAGATCACTACGTGATTTTTGGCATATAAATCAGAAGATATGCGAAGAGTTGAGGGATATCGTTACGACATAACCTAACTCCACATATTCCTGTTGACTTCTGTGTGAGAAGATCCTCAGTATTTTAACTTATTATAAATGACAGAAATATAATTGATTATATTCTGTCTCATTTCAGCAGTAACATTCAAACGTGTCTAAACGAGCTAACTAGAGGGAAGAGGTGATGATTCCAGTTCTCCTATTACAAGATGTATTTCCAATAAAAATTCAGTCTTTATGCTAAATGATTACTTCTTAAAATCTATAGCCCATTTAGGGGGTTCTTTAGACAAAATGTGTACTAATGATAATCCACAAGAAATTTAACACTTTGATCCCTGTGATCCATCGAAAATAACATTCACATGCGAATTGTCATCACCGAGAAGTACAGCATAATGATCTATACAAATGTTTATGCCTAAAATGTATTCTAGTAGGGTAAAATTCTATGAGGAAAATGGTGTAGAAATACAAGTTAAACTAGAAAAAACGAACACTGTAAATTTTCCTGCCTTTAAAGAAGAGTTTCTTCTCCTATTTTGTTGATTGATGATGCTGAGTAAGAAATCACTATGGTGTTTGCATTCCATTGGAATCACCTGGGGAGATTTGACGCCATCCTGATGCCTGGATCCCACCTGCAGAGCTTCTGATTTAATTGGGCTGACAAAAGGCCTTGGCATTAGTGTTCTTAAGTGCTCCTCAGGTGACACCAATGTGTGGCCAGGTTTGAGAACAAGCTTGTACGTATTGGCTGGGTGATTTACCCACCTCAAGACTGATGTCTCAATTATCACTGACTTCAGTCCCAATTTTTAAGCTCCATTCATATTTCTAACTCTCTAGATAATTCTATTTGGATGCTCAATGAATACGAAAAGCCTAATAGGTGCTGAGTCAATCCCAGTATCTCCTCCCATTGGTCCTCTCTCTATAAATGTGGTTCTTCTGGTCTTACTCTTCTTAAATAATGGAGTTGTCAAGGGTTCAATTAAGCTCAATTAAGTGGAGCTTAATTCCTCTTTTACATTCTAAAATTCTAAAATTTTCATTATTTCATGAAGTGTAAGTAACAACACACAACACAATAAAATGTGCTTACTTACTTTTAGAAAATTGATGAGATCGATGTAACACTTTTTAAGTAAATGACTTTTCCCCAAAGACATTTTTGCCTGGATGTTATCTGATTAGCTTAGGAAAAGCCATCCAGTAAGGTCAGATATGCAATTTGTATCATTTTAATGAACTGAATTTCAGAAACATACGGTCAATAAAACTTTTTTGTTACAAGGGGAAAAACATGCTTTGGAGTCAGACAGACTGGGCTCTGTCTCCCAGCCCTCCCACTAATTGAGTTTGCAAACTCGTGTAGGCTACAATCTCCCAGAATCATAATCTTCACCTGTGCCATGGGAAGAACTCGCCCTCCCAGGGTTGTAGGAGGATCTAATGAGATATGCAAGGAAAAGCACCTGGAATTAGGAGACAGTCAATAAATTTCATTTAATTGCCTCTTCCCCAGTACTGACTTTACCCCAAATAGAGCGGAATCTACATAAATGTATTTTAAACACCGATGATTCAGTGCCCCTTAGTGCCTCTATTAAAAAGTACATATGTTCAGATTCATATTATCAAATTCATAGTATCTTCCAAAACACTCCTAGGAGAAATCCGACTTTCAATTTACCACTGCACAGGCCTATAGGTGGTGGTTTATGAGTCCTTCCCTGGGAGGAAAAGTTTCCGCTTATTTACAGCCTCGATCCCATCCCGTGTATGCACCAGAAGAGATGTCGTATTTCTAGCCTTCCTACGTGAGGACCGGTTCCCAGCTCTTGCAGAAGCATCAAATGTTTAGCTATCCCTCCAACAAGTACATTCGTTCAGTTCTACTGGTGCCTTCAGCGTGGCACGGAGTTCTTAAAACACTAACATGATTTTATTAATGAACATGAGTGATGCCTCATTTGATTGCAGGTTTTAGGACTGGAGCATATTGATCCTATATTGTGTGTTCCCAGAAAAGGTGTATAAAACTGTCATCCCTACTCGTGTGTGGTGTGATTTAAGGGGCAACTTTTTTATGGCACCGAGATGCATGGTTTTATAGTTTCACTGTTACTGCTATTTTATAAAAGTCAGAACTACTGGCTGTATAAGTACCGTCAGGAACAGAAGTTTTGCAGCAAAACATAGAGATCGTTTTTCCATGGCTCAGGCTTCCATAGTTTCTTCTGAGCAGCTACTCTGGCATTCGACAGCTTCATATTTCAAAAATTCCCTATTACTTCTTCCCTACATACTTTATTCTTCAGTTTAAACTGATTTTTCATTTGTATCATCAGCAAAGACAAAGAAAAACAGATTAATATTCCCAACGGATTATCCATTTATAGTTCTTAATTAACATGGCATAAATTATAATCCTCAATTTAATCTTGACTTCCCAGACTCTTTTTCTCACCTTCCTTCACTCCCTTCTTATCTAATTAAAGATCATAAAAGTTAGGCTACCTAAGACAGATTCCAAAACTTCTACTTCCAGTTGTTCTTTTAGATTTAGAGTATATAAAGTGCGGTCCCATTTAGATAAGAGAGTTATTTTCCAAACATTATTTCCAGTAATTATTTTCATAGTTTGCTAGTAAAAGCTGTCTTTTATTAAATATAACCCTGTTCACATTTTACTATTAAAAAACAAAAGACAAATATTTTGAGCAGGGTGATAAAAAAAAAAAAAAGAAACAATTATGGTCTCTTCCTTGATGCTTGACCCCTTCTAATTCCCTGGGCAAAAGGAATGTATTCTAGGATGAATCATGTATTAGGGGCTTTCTAGAAATGTCTGGCACTAGTATTAACGACCATAACTATTTTCAACTACATTAAATGTCTGCTGTGTGTTGTTCGTTATTTTTTTTTAAAGCAAATTAGCATCGTTAAGAAAAATAATTCAAAATCTGACATTCCAGTGTTATTTCCTGATCAACTATTTCTAACAAAGCAACAGGGCCAACATATTTGAAACCACAATAGTGTAAGACACTAGAGCAACAAATGATGATGATTTATCTTTAGATGATGAAAGTACACAGGTGAATATAATTAAACGTTAACAACGTGAGCTGTATTGGCCAGAAAGGATATACATTAGATTTTAAACTAAACAAAAAGCTTTATCTTAGGATTTGCCTTGACTACCTTTAAGAAGACTAATGTATTGATTTCACAAGTCTCTTCTTCATATTTTCTGAATGAGCACAGGGGTACAGGCATTGTATGCATGATGAAATAATTTGGCTAAACTCTCTCTATAACCCTGCCAAGTAATGGAACCAAAAATGTCTATAAAATAACAACAGAAACAAAATCAATTTCCCATCAATCAGAAGACTCCAAAGTTCAGATACATAGAAACAGTTGAGTAGAAATGAGAACAAATTATAATCTGATCCCGATTCACATATGCTTATAATACCATCAGTAAAATCCTACAGGTTGAATTTTGTGCTTCCTTTCAGTGTGATATTTTATATCGACAAAGCTGAATTGTCTTTGAGAGTTTTGAATACTTCTACTTAAGAATTTTATTTCTGTAGTTCAGGGTAAATAAATGACATCCTGCATTTTACCAACAGAGCAATAGTATTGTTTTCATTTGTTGTTGAAAAGGTAGGAAAGACCACTTAAATTCTTTGCAGAGATCCTTCAGAGATGGTTGGACTTTGGTCAGGACCAAGCTAACAATGAGAGGAGCTCAGCTCCTCAAGTCACTATCGGCACCTTTACCCTTCTCATACATTAACTTGTTAACCCTGTGATTGGTTAAGGAATCGTCTAATCATATATGTCAATAATAAAGAGCAAAGCACCTTGTAGTTTTCTCTCCTATTCTACTCCCCTCTGAAAAGACAGATGTGTTGTGTCTAATTATTCACTGATTGGTATCGGGAGAAACGTTAACATAATTGGCACATTTATTCTAATTAACAGAGGGAAACTACCACATGCCACCCAACATGAAAAGTGAGTCCAGTGACCATGAGCTGGAAACATCCAGGTCTATGAGAAAGGTTATTTTGTTAGACTCGAACCTGGGCCCACCAAGTCAAAACACTGGGAGATACAGCAGAGCTGAGAAGTGTCTGCACACCTAAGAGAATGGAGGTTCATTCCAGAATCCTTGTGTTACAGGTCCATTAATCAAACAAATGGGAAAAGCAATTACAGAGCCATTATCAAATGCACACACAGCCACGCCAAGATTCTCGAAAGAGCATTAGCTAGAAGCTGGGAGTCTGCCAAGTTTAACTGATGGGCTTAGAAGTGACAAATTTTAAATTTTTGTGTATTTGTTTGCTTTAACCTTGCCCTTCAGACTAGCGTTCCTCAAACTTGACTGCATTTTAGAATCACCTGGAGAGCTTTTTAAAAAATCCTGATAAGCAGGCTGGACCTACGAAATCAGCACCCCTAGGGTGGGACTTAAGCATTGGTAGTTGCTAATGATTCACAGGTGATTCCAATGTGCTTCCAAGTTTGAGAACCAGCACTTCAGACTGGTTTTGATGATCTTGCTAAGATTCTGATTCAGTGGTCTGGGGGGAGGTCTGAGATTCGAAGAAGCCCCTAGGTCATGTCCATGTAGGTCATCTATATACTGAAATTTGAATAGCAAGGCTCTGAGAACTCTAAAAGAAATCTATGGTTAGTAAGCCTTCTGTAGACTTTGACAGGTAGGATTTGGATCCAATTGCTCTAGAGTTTGAAATCTCAGTATTTTCTTTTGGTTTCTCATGCTGGCTATAGGTGTCTCACCATCCCTTACAGGTGCTTCAAATAACCAAGAAAGTCCTTTGCTGTGGTTACCTGTACTAGCTGTTCCCTCTTGCCAAGAAACAAAGGGTACTGTGTAGCTTTTTTCCTTCTCAGATTTGCAATAGAAGCAGTGTTCATTCACTTCTGTGTTGACCACTGTGTAATACACTTTGCACCTTTCAGTAGCTTTCTGAAAGCATGGTTATTTTTTATGCTTTAAAAAAATGTTGGTCTTTAAACAAGCTGAAATTATATCTTTAGAGAATGGTTTAAAAAAAAAAATAGCCAGAGAAGAGAAAAAAAAAAAAAAAAAGCAAGCGGGAACTGTAGTGACATTTTGCTCAGTTGTGACTTTTGCAAAGCGAAGCCATTTGCCAAGAAAGGGAATTTGTTCTCCTGCTGGGGCAACACTCCCTTCGTTGCACATATGTCTGGCTCGTTGCTTTTGAGAGTTGAAGGTACAGAGACCATATTGTGCAAGCGAACTTGTCTTGAAATCTGAAAACTTCTAAAACATAAGCTTGTGAAGAGATAAAAGCATGCTCACAAATCAACTAATAGCAAGAACCACCACAAAAAATGAAATAAAAAAACAGAAAAGACAAAGTAGAATAACTTTATATTATAACACCTTCCAAAGGAGCAAAATGGTACTGAAATATCCCTTAAAAGATTAACTTTTACAGGGCAAAAGGATGATAAATAAACTAGTCCATGGCTAGTTCCTAACCGGTTTTTACTGCAAACTTGCCTTTCAGGATAAGTAACTCTCAGCGTTTTTTCTTATTTACCAATTAAAAGTGTTTAGGATTGTTGCTAAATCTGATCGTCAGAAAATGCAGGCTTTTTTGCTCTCTCTGTCTGCTACTTTTCTTTTACAACAACTTTGTGATAAATAGTGTCTGTAGGCATATGGAGAATCATTAGGAGAAATTCCAAATCAAAAGATCTTTCAAAGAAACAGAAACTTTTTTGAACAAACAAGGGCCCTTCAAGTTAAAAAAAAAAAAAAAAAGCCTCCTACTCTGTGATCATGAGCACGGGCTAGTTCTTTGCCTGTCGCTGAATTGCCACCAAGATAGAGTGTATTTGAAAACAGACCATGTCCACTGACCACTGCCTTTAGGCCATCTAATTTAGAAAAACTTATTCCAATGGGTCAGCTGAACTTCGGAAAGATTTCACTTTCTCCCAAAAGACCGAATGTATTCTAGATTTTCTTCATTTAATAAAACCAAATTTAAATGCCAGGTCAGAGTTTTTTTACGTCCCCAGGAATTAAAATACACATTCTTTATTTCTCTGCTTTTCTTCCTCCCTTCTATTCTGCCCTAGGATAGGTGACCATCTTCTCTTGCTTGGGGGACGGCAAGATCCCTTAACTTGGTGTCCCTGCTTTAATTCTTACACTTCTAAAATATATTTTCCATGCATCAGCCAGAAGGATATTTTAAAGATATAAATCAGGTAATGACAATTCCTTACTGAAAATCTCCAATGGCTATTCACACGTTTAGAGACAACTCCAAATCACTTAACGATGTCTACATGTTCTCACCCTCATCCTTCCCTCCTGACTCAATGTCTTCCTGCCCCTCTTGCTGCTCAATGATTCTCAGATACACTGGTCTCTTTTTCTGGGTCCTGTAACCCATCAACTCCTTCTGAGGGTATTTGTACTTGCTGTTCCCACCACCCGGAGCTTTCTGACCCAGATCTTTTCAAGATGGGCTCTTTCTTTTCATTCAAATCTCAGCTCAAATACTGTCGCTTCGGATAGACTTTCTTTGAACTCTAAAGTGACTCCCAGTCCTCACCAACCATCATCTTCTCTCACCTTGTCTTATTTCCTTGAACTTGGAATTATCTGAAAATATCTTATTCACTTTTTAATAGTCTTCCTTATTGTGTTTTCCACCTCTAGGGACTCGATGGACTTGTATTTACTGCAACCAGAAGAGTTTCTGGCACACAGTGGGCCTACAATAAATATTTCTTGAATAAGTGAATTGATGATTAAAAAATAAATTCTGCATTTTGTACAATAGGCTTGAAGGAAACACTATGTAAGTGCAGAAGTCACGAATCTTTAAGAAGTCAGATATGGTCTGTTATTTCTTTCTTTTGCTTTAAAATGGATCTTAGTGCTATTTAATTGTATCACTATCTTTAATTTGGCTTACATGCTTATCTGGGCTTGGGGTGATCTCCATGTATAACTATTAGAGGCAGATATTGGAAGAAAAATGGATGCCATGACCATAATAAAGGGGCGAGTGGCAAATGCTGATTGGACCAATGCAAAGCTCGAAGCTGCCTACGAGTCAGGCAACGTAATACTTGTGAAATTCTGCTTTCAACGCTGATAGTCATATCATAATTAAAACCCCTTCTTGTTGCTACACACATGCTAGGAGAAAATTCCAAGGGGTATTACTGGGCAGTAAAAGCAATGTCTTCCTCCCCATTCAGACTCTTCTCTCTAAACTTCTTTTGCCTGTAAAGAATGCAAAGCACAGCTTGGGAGACAAGGCACCTGCGTGGAAATTCATCGACACGAGGTTCCAATTAGGAGGGGATGGCAGGGAAGCGTGGATAGCTCTCAGGAAACAGAGTGTTCAGCAGCCGTATTAATAATCAATTAGGTGGAGAGCCACCTGAAGCTGCACATTTGGTGGCACCTCCAGCTGCCAGCCTCATTTTGCCCTGGCAGCATCAGCTGAAAAAAAATCTGTTCCCTTTTTATCATGACTAAAGTCAGCAAAATAGTCCATATTCTTTTGCACTTCACTCCCTATTTTCCCACTTGCTAATTAGAGATGCAAATGTTGATAAATAAGACGGCCTTTTTTTTTTTTTTTTTTCCCAGCACAACTGGGTCAATAAGTTGAACATTGTGCCCTGTTCCTCCAATTAAACTCCTATGAGAAATAGCCCGATTATAATTAGAGAAGCAATTATCCCCTTGTTAGAGGTGAAACAAATCACAGGTTTTAGTGAAAAATTCAGTCTCACTCCTTCTGCCATGCCAACAATTCTTGCATCCATTGGTGTTTGGGTCCCAGGACTCTCCAAAAGAGATAATCTGATGGAATAAAGCATCTCTGAGTATATTTCTAGCTCACCACGTGACACTAAGCATTTTCTAGGCATAAACTGAAATGAGCAAAGAGGGATTCATTTCATAGAGCGCTGCTATTATGCCACTGGAGCAACCCAGCACCCGTTCTATGGGCTTATTAATTTTCTTGCTTCTTTAGGGAGACACGGAAAAAGTTTATCTGTTGGAAGGGAGGCAGATGCCTCACCAGAAACTGGAAGAAAACAATTATATTTTTGGCTTGATGCTAGCAAAAGTGTTATAAGAAAAAACTAAGCAATATCCTTTTAGAGTATTCCCAGGATTAGTTTTTCTTTTACCTAGTTTACTTTAAAATTTTAATAATACTATTATTATTAACACCTCCCCTATCATCCTTCAATTAAAGTATCTCCCATTGACCTGTTTTCTTTCTGGTCCTAGTCGAGTCCCTGCTCTCAAAGTTTAGACGGATGGAGTTTCTCACCCCACACTGAGTTCTCTCAGTAGGGCTGCATCGTCAGAGCTGAAAGATATCCTTTTTCTAGAAAGTTCTATGTCCTGAGGTGAAATCTCTGTGTCCTCTCCGACAAAGCCTCTTTCTTTCACTTGGTTAAATACACTTAGAGAATCTACTAAGTGACCTAGAACCTGCTGGCGCTGGAGAAAAAACATGAACAAAAATATTTTTTGTCCTATTTCATCACACTCTAGTCAGACAGGCAGAAGGGTAAACAGATCAATTTCGACACAAGTGGTAGTCAGAGCTATGTAAAATGTGGTATATAGGAGAAGCCAGTTAGGCAGTCACACTGGTTCACCCACTCCAGGTGTTAAATATCAAAATAGCTCCATATCTCTTGAGAGATAACTGAGTGCCCCTAGCCCTGTACCCTGCCTGGCTTCCTGGAACATCTGGACTGTTCTGTGATTCAGCAGCTAATGGATTTATATCTGAAAGCGTAGAAGGTCCTCAAGACTCTGCTTTTGTGCTAAGGAAGCCATGCAGTTACTAAATATTTTGAATAACATCCGTAGGCACAAAGAAAGAGCTTAGGGAGACCAGAGGAAGGAGCAGGTGAGCCTAGAGCTCTGAAATCTGGAGAGATGGAGCAAAAGGAATCCTGGCTTGGCCTCTTCCTCTTTCTCACTCTCTTTTTTTGGGCTTTGAAAAGATCTACCAACAGTAGCCTCAGGCCAAATTTCCTCTTTGGGAGAAAATATGAGTTGGTCCAGTGTCTTGAGAACATCAGGACAAAATGAATAATAGTGACTTTAATGATCAGAGCAAGGACAGCAGCACATTGTGACCTGCTATAGACAGTGACATTAACAAGGCCTTTGATAGTGTTGAAAGGGCATTTCCCTGCTTTAGAAAAGCTCACGTTATGATCTTAATGTGTAGTGTTTATGGACCCCCATCAAAGCAAGTGAGTAGAGAACACAGGAGGGTATCTTGGCGATTCTTCATAGACGGAAGCTTCCCCTAGATATACCCCCCAGTGCCCAGTGGAGGGGCAAGGTGTTTGGTGAGAATTTTGAACTCAAAAAGTTGAATTCATTCTTCTGTGGATTAATAAATTATATAATAACAGCATTAATAATGGCTGAGATTTCTTGAGTTCTTTTGACATGTTGTAAGTGATTGTTGTATATATCATCTCATTTAAATCTCATAACCACACTCTGCATAGATATACTATCATCTTCTCTTTATAATTGAAGAAACTTTAGTTCAAAAAACTTTTAAAATACCTTGCTCAAAGTCAAATGGTTTAAATGCTTGGGTTAAAACCTGGAGTTCTGTAAGGAGATTAGGTAGCATTCTCTTATCTATAGTGGAGACTCTAAGAATGCTAAAATAGGGGAGAAAGGAAATATTATTACCTTAGAAATACCTATGCTATTATTTGCACCCAAAGTGGTGCTATCATAACTAAGACAAAAGTTCTTGAAAAACTTACTGATTTGGACAGTATGGGAGATAATTACTGCTTCCTGATATTCTGCAAAGTATGAACTTCCTTCATTGGATTGTTAGACGTATGCTTATAATCAGCCGTGTGTTCATTAACATTTATTATCTGACTCTTTCTCAGAATCATTTGCCTTGGATACCACCCCAGGAGCACATACCCAGTCTGGCCTGGTAGCCTAAGGACTGATGCTAACTCTTACAAAACACATGAGTTTTACCTGCCGAGTTTCCTTTAAGAGCAAGATTTCATTTTATCCTATTTTATCCTTTAAGATTCCTTAAACAAACAAATGAAATATTAAATAATGAAGGCATTTATATTTAAAATTAAATGATCACATAATCCTTTAACTCACCAAGGTACCTTTCAATCCCTTCCTTTTTAATTTATCTGCCCCTTTTGAGCAAATGGCAGCTGTAATGTGTCATGTTAAGGTATTCATTAGCTTTCTGATCTTGGCGATTTTAATAGTGTTGAAAAGAAAAGAAATCTACACAGGAATTTATTAGCCTGCTCTTGAGCATGTGTTTGATCTCTCTTCTGACTTCAAGAAAAGCGAAAAAGAAATACACATTAAATATAGTGCTTTGAATGTCAAATGGGTATATGATTTTGGAGCTTGCCAAGTGTTAATTGGTCTCTTCCCCAGTGATGATACAAATAGAATTCACAGCCAATTAGTTTGCAGTCATGAATCTTTATGACAAAGTGAACTACTTTGTTGAGAAGACTGAAAAAAAAGAACAAATTATTAGGATCTCCTCCAGGAAAGTCTTTGCTGGGATCAGTTACCTTTAAGAAACCTTGAGTAAAAACAAGGCTGTGGGTACTCATGTTGCTCATATGTTTTGGTCTTTAAGGTGGTTTAATGGAGGAAGTTGGCATTAAAATTCTAGAAATACCATTAAGGAGACATATGCACTATTGTAATCATCAAAATGAAATACCCAATAGAGAAAAGTTTTCTCTTTTCTAGTCACACTAAATGGCACCGTGTCTCAGGGCTGGAAGATAAGGTTTGGTGTTGTTGAATAAAATAGCTACAATCACGAACGGTCTTTCATACAATTGGCATGAGATGCCAATTACAGGGCAAAAATAGCTCTCTTCTTTTCAACGTAAAAAAAGGCAATTTCATTAAAATTTCTGTTGAGTCTTTGCATTGACTCAGAGAGAGATGAATGGCGGAAAGAGAAAAATGGATTTGTTTCATAAAGCCCCTGGCCTAAAATTTCAATTTATTAATTACCATTATTAATTTGGAAAGAGCAATCAGATATTGGAGCTTGTTGTCATGGGACCAGCTAACTGAGCTCACTCCAACTTTTGCTTCAATCTTCAAAAGATTGAAAAACTATGAGATATCAAAGAATAAGTGCGTTATGAGTTGAATCACTTTTTGGACACTGCTGAAAGTGTGTCTATTACTATTTTTCAATTTAATAGATAGGCACAATTTCAGTGCTTGATTTTTTAAAAATCAGCTGACCCATATACAGGTCTGAATTGCACCAACTGAAATCTGTCTCTTTCCATGTATGCTATCAATCAAGAGTAAAACTTTCAATGACGCAATGTAGTTCAGAGGCTAAAATGTACCACCAGCAAACTGGCAGCTATGTCACTTGTCACATTAAAGAGTACCTGGGTTTGTAGGACACTGGTTAGGGCAATACTGTTGTATGCATATAAAGATGTCTCTTAATAATCATGTAGAGGGTAACATTTTTTAAAGTTTGGGATTATTTGTTAACAAATGAAAGAGTATTAGTTTTCCTCAAAAGCGTGCTCTAAGATGATGGTGAGCATGTCCAGGAGAGCATGCAAGCTCTGGAGGCCATGGAGGCCAATCTCCTAGACACAGGCATTTGCAAAGGGCGCTGTATTGTTCGGTGCTAATGAAAAGTCATGGTGTCAATCTGATTCGTAATACTTCATGAGCCATGAATACGCTTTGTTTTAGCCGAAACAAAAAAAAATGAAAATGAAGAACTGGATGGAAAGCTTATCAATGACGCTAATGGACACGCTTTATTCCTCAAATGTTTTCATTCATGCTGTGTGGATATGGCTTTTAGGTATGTCCACAATTACATCACGGAAGAGGAAACACACATGTGTAATGTATAGGCTCACAGACACACACACACACACACACACACAAACACTTTTCTTAACATTCTCATTTTTGGTATATTATCAAGAATAAAAAAGTTAAGGGCACATTATTAAGTCCTACCTTCTCTGTGATAAATACCAGATAAAATAAAGCAGTGTGTTTTTGATTTCTTGAAAGAGAATGACAAAATTAAACCACGCTGCCTGTGGCTTTGTCCGGCGGGGCATTCTAATTGACTCCCACGTCATTAATCAGTTCCCAATCAATCTATTTTGCCAGCAGCCAGCAGTTAGTCCCCATTAGCGACCATTCATCACGTCAAACCCCAATTCGCTGCGCCATTAGCCATGGGGCAGGCCTCTGTTAGAATCCCAAGTGCCACATGCGACATGCAAAGAAGTTTTGCTACTCACCTCCGCCACTGGGATCCCTTCTGGTGGTCGACACTGGAGTAAGACTTCCTGTTCCAAGGACACTTCCTTCCCTAGGGGTTCCTGTTCAAATGTCTTCCGTAGATCTGCAAAGTACAGGCGATAAAATATATGTCAAATCTAAATATCATTTATTAATTTATATAAATTGCAAAAATAATTTCCTGGCTTAGTGTTTTATATGTCACTGCACTTTTTTTTATCCCCATATTGTTAATACTACACCATAGTCTGACTGTTTTCTATATGGTGGAAATTACGAAATTCAGAGGCTATGCACTATTACTACTTTAAACTTTAATGGAAGCTTTTGCAACTGCTCATTTTAGCAATTAGTGAAGTCCCTTAATTGCATTTCTTTAGCATTTCTTAATAATCAACTATGATGATCACATATTTAATTAAAAAAAACCCATTCTCATGATTCTTATTTATATACAGAGTCCCTTATGTACATAAATATTTTCCTCTCTTCTCGCAATCAATACTATTAAAGCTGTCATAATTCTGGAATCTTCTTAATTTTTTTTAATGGGCAAATAATAATTGTACATATTCATGGAGTACATACTGATGTTTCTATACATTAATATATATAATGTATGGTGATCAGAGCGGGGTAATTAGTATATCCATCATCTCAAACATTTATCATTTCTTTGTGTTGAGAACATTCAATATTCTCCTTCTAGCTATTTTAAACTATACAATGTATTGTTACATATAGTCATCCTACAGTGGTATAGAACAATAGAATTTATTTCTCCCGTGTAGTTATAATTTTGTATCCTTTAACAAATCTATCCCCATCCCTCCCTTCCCCCTACCCTTCTAGTATTCTCTAGGATCCTCTCTTCTGCTTTATACTTCTATGAGAGCAACATTTTTTAGCTTCCACAGATGAGTAAGAACACGTGGTATTTAACTTCCCATTCCTGGCTTATTTCACGTAACGTAACGTTCTCCAGATCCATCCATGTTGACACAAATGAGAGGATTTAATTCCTTTTTTATGGTTGAATAGTATTCCATGGTGTATATATACCACGTTTTCTTTATCCATTCATTGGTTGTTTACACCTAGGTTGATTCCGTATCTTGGCTATTATGAATAGTGCTGTAACCAACACGGGGGCGCAGATATAATTTCCTTTCCCCTTTGGATAAATGCCCAGTAGTGGGATTACTGGATCATGTGGCAGTTCTACTTACAGATTTTTGAAGGACCTCCATACTGCTCTCCACAGTGGCTGTACTAGTTTGCATTCCCACCCACAGCGTGCAAGAGCTCTTTTTTCTCTGCATCCTCGCCAGCATTTAGTTTTTGTCTTTTTGATAACAGCCATCTTAACTGGGGTGAGATGACACGCAATTGTGTTTTCACTTACATTTCTTTGATTAGTGATGTTGAGCATTTTTTCCTACATTTGTTGGCCATTTGGATGTCTTCTTTTGAGAAATGTCTAGTCAGATAAGTTGCCCATTTTTAAATCCGATTGTTTGGTTTGGCCAGTCGCCTCCACACTGCCCCCCTGGACTTCTGTACACCCCACTGTACTCCAGTACTCTCCTGTTGACACTCTAGTCACATCTTAGCTGTTTATTCTTTGTCTTGGTCCCTTGCGTGGGGAGCAAATGCCAGGCCTCTCTAGACAGCCATTTTGCTTCTAAGCTTAGAGTTTCTTTTATATTTTTATTTTTTTGAGACAAAAGTCTTGCTCTGTCTCCCAGAGTGCAACAGAGCTATCGTCATAGCTCACAGCAACCTCAAACTCCTGGGCTCAAACCATCCTCCTGCCTCAGCCTCTTGAGTAGCTGGGACTACAGGTGTGTGCCACCATGCTCAGCTAATTTTTATGTTTTTTGTAGAGACAGGGTCTTGCTATGTTGCTCAGGCTGGTCTTAAGCTCCTGGACTCAAGCAATCCTCCTGCCTCCCAAAGTGCTAGGATTACAGGCGTGAGCCACTGGGCCCAACCAGCTTAGAGGTTCTTTAACGCTAGGTCACTGCCTCCTTTTTGGCTCTAGGTTGTGCCTTGAGCCAGGTTTGCCTCAGCTCTAGGAAATTACCACAGCACTACCCTTCCCAAATAGGGGAGGTCTCAAAGAGGATATCCCAGGAGTGTGGGAAGGCTGGCTGGGGGTTTCATGCCCAGGGGACCTGTGAGAGGAACCTCATACAGTGTGGTGCTGTTGAACACCCACTCTGGTTTGGCATCTCTTTTGGTCAAGTTACAGAACCGAGTTTCCAGAGCCTTCCTCCCTTTTCCTCTGCCTGTCTTCAGGGATGTTTCTCCCTTGAGACACTGGAGATGCTTCCTGTGGGTTAAGGCAGGGACAAGTGTCCTGTTCGGGAACCTAAGATGATGGGGAAGCTGGTTGTCAACCTAAATCGCTCTATTCCCCATGTAGCAACAGTGAGTTGGGGGGAAATTTCCCACACACTTGGTGCTGGGCAAAATGGTGGGGACAGGCATCATGCATATGGAAGTCTCGTTTATGCTGGGATATTTCTGGTGATAATCTCAGTGCTACATATTTGTGTTTGGTTTTCTGTGGGGAGGGGCGGGAGTGAAGCCACCTTGCTTCTCTGCTGCCATTTTGGAATCTTTTGGAACCAGAGCCCTGGAATCTTTTGATCAATACTCAAAAGCCACATTCTGTTTCAGAGTAGAAAACAGAATAGAGTTCTTAAAGCAGGAACATAATTTCTTGTGACGTCTCCAATATAAGGAATGGGAAAGAGTAACTATTGAGAAGATTCCAGAAATATCTCTACATCTAATCATGTGGCCAATCTTCAGCTAGAAGATTAGTCATTTCTACTCAAATATACCAAGCACCAAATTATATATTTATATACTTATGGTTAACAGAAATATGCAGCTCAGTTTTAAAAACTGTTATAGGTGGACATAACCATGTTAGAAACCAGTGTGTCATTTTAAACACATCAGAAGCACATACTTTGCGAGATGGGTTTTAACTAAACCATCACTGAATACCATATACTTATTTTATTTGAATGGTTTGGCTTTAAACTTCATATAAATTTTATATAATTTCTAAAGTTAAAAAATTAATTCAGTCTTAGAGCTTTGAAGCAGCATTTTTAAAAAGCCCACAAAAATTTTATTTCATGCATGTACAGTTCAGTTCCTTCCAATAAAAAGTTATTAGAATTTTATCCAGTGAATTTTAGTAAAAAAATCAATGCCCCAGCCTTACCATCCGACATCCCTGATAAAGCCATGAGAATCTGAAAGCACCATTTCAGCCTGTTGAACTAATGGGTGGAAACGTGAAGCACTAGAAGTATATCCCTCATTAGAGCCCAACCAGAAAGAACCACCTGGAAAAATGCACTGAGAAAAAAAATCTATCCTGACACAGCTGCCATTTTGTTGAATTTCTCGGCAGAAGAAAAACCTTTAAGATTATAGGGGTTATGAGAAATTTATGGATCTAGGAAGGTCTGAGGTAAGACAACAGACTCTCCCAATGTGACAATTTCCATCAGAAGGGCACTTTCAATTTGTTGTCAATAAATTGAGTATATTTATGGAAATGAACATTTAGAATCCACAGTTATCCTATCCTGAAAGTTATGTAAACCATGTCCTTATTTTACATATGAACAACACATTTGCCAAATTACCCAAAGACTCACAGCAAAATATTAATAACTAATGCTACGATAAAACCCGCTGACCCTGGATTTTCCAGATTTTTCCATCCCACGTCCCTCTGATATCACTTTTGGTTAATCTTCTCCCTTCCAGCAAAAACATTAAAAACTTTCTCTTCTGATGTGATACTTTCTCTTGGTTTTTGATCTCCACTGAGATAAAATTTTGGCAAGACACCCCATACCAATAAAAAGAACAGCAATGAATGACTTTCATGGGACAAAATGTTCCCGACAAGGTGTATCTTGTTTGTGCAAAATGGTTCTGAAGAACTTCCATCTGATGTGGGGTAGAGCAAAGACATAATGACTGCAATGAGTTCTCAAATTAAATGACATATTGACTCACTCTCACTGAAATTAATCAGGATATTACAAAATGAGGGCTAAGAACAAGAAAAAGTGAGGCATAGTATATGGTTCCAAATAAACCAATGTCATTTAATATTTATGAATTACCTTCGTATGGCAGATATTGTATCAGGTACTTAGGATGAAGATGTGTAAGATACAGAACCAAGACTAGAAAGTAGGCTGAGGTCTGCTGATGAAAATCTCTCTGCCTTGCGCTAAGGAATGGCAAACTCTAAACGCTCCTGAGCGCAAAGGAGGGAGATCAGATGTCTTATTGACCTCAGAGTGGCAGATGGATTGGGGTAAAGAAACAGAAATCAGTGAGGGACCCATTTGAATAGACCGGGAGGGATGATGAGATCCTGAACTCAACTAGTGATCGTGGACGGGAAGAGGAGGAGGAAATTCTGGAAATAAATAGATTATACCTTCAGGAACAGGTATTTGGAGAGTTCCAGGAGGCAAAGATGATGCTATATTCTTAGCTTCCGCATTGTTAAGTTGGTATCAAAGCTCAATGAAATGGTATCATTGAAATGGCTCAATGAAGTGGAGAGAAAGAAAGCATTTCTTTTGGGACATGTTTAGTGAAATCTGTAGGACATTCATATGGAAAAGTCTAGATCATGGTGTCTACAGCTCAACACTCTTCACTTCGGGGACTGAATAATTCCTTGTGGAGGGGCTGTCCTTTGCATAGTAGGAGAACCTCCTCCCAGCCACGACAAAGTAAATGACTCTAGACCATGTCACATGTCCCCTGATGGGAAAAATCACCCCCAGTTGAGAACCACTTGTCTAGAGCTTGGAAAAGACGTCCTGGTCGGACTTCTTGTGTTTCACTGTCTAGGCAAGAGCTGAAGCACTGGAAATAGATGACATCACCAGGGAGAGAAGGCCACGTAGAGAAAAGAGGGCAGCAACGTTTAAGAGGAAAAGCTGCCAGCCACAATGACATAGATTCAACAAAGAGGTAGGAGAAAACCCAACGAGAGAAATGTCAGAGGAGTCAAGGGCAAAATGAGGTTTGAAGAAGTGGGGAGGTCGACAGGACAATGACAGCCAGGAACTCAGAGAGCGGAGAAGTTGTCACTGGTCTGGGAAATTTAGGAATGAAGGGGGAGTAGAAGCCAAGTTGTGTTGAGGATGGAACAGGAATTGGGGAAATGGCCACTCTGAGTACCTACTACTCTTTGCCCAAATAGTATAGTGACAAAACTCAGCACCATCACTAAGGGGCAATAGGTCTGAGTGCAGCATGCTATAATTCTTAGAATATGGTGTAGTCTTTGGCATAGTTTTTAAATGAAGGCACATTTTAAGTAGACCTTTAGTTTCCTAATTGAGAATGGTCATGACCAAGAGGCATATACTTCAAAGAGATAGGTTTAACTAAACCCTCATCGAATACCATAGAATTATTTGAATGGTTTGGCTTTAAACTCTATATAAATTGTATCTAATTTCTAAAATGATCTCACAGGTAGCTCCCCACGAGGCAATACTTCTTCCTGAACAATGCTTTTAATTCCTGCCATAAAACCTCTTTGCTCACTCTCAGGTTGTGTAATGAGCGCAGGATATATCGTAGCTATGTAGCGAGACAGCTGCTCATTTGAGCATCCTCCGCGGCTAGGCTCGCACAGGGAGGGTGGGGAAGGTTTTAAGCAAACCCTTTATCATTTGGAGAGATGTGATCGAAGGCAGGCCGGATGCCTCCCAGGCAGAACGCACACAAGGATGACGAATGAATAAGCATAAAAAACGGACACTTGTCAGCTAGGCATTAGATGGAAAACAGAATGGCTGAGTAACGTGGGTATTTCTGCCAGAAAAAAAAAAAGAAAAAAGATGAATTTCTGCCCTTGGAAGACCTTTAGGATTCTACATTTCTGTTTTCTTTCCATTAGTTCTCAGGCTGCTACTAAAATAAGTACAAAGTCCTTTCATTATAACCTAGATTATTACTTTTGCAAAGTCATCGTGGCCTAACCTCTGATTGAGTCACGGATTCTACCAATTAAAAGAAAAACCAGCTTTTGTCGTATGCATGCATTCAGAGGGATGTTTACTTAAAGAACATGAGTATTGGCTTACTAAAGCCATACCCCAAAATCCAATTAGCAGACGTAGAATCAGACCTGAAACGATATGGATTTCTATTTACCATTTATATATAATCAAAGAAAGTCTTTCTGAATACACACATGTGCACACAATATCTCATTTTTTATTGTAAAATGTTGATGCTTTCAGTGATTATTTTTTGCACAGTAATATTGTGGTTATAAATTATCTATGATGTGGGAAACAGTGATTCATGGCATTCTGCAAACATTCACTCTGCTTTTTGACAATGTGGTTAACAGAAAAGCAAACTAACTGAGAGACAGGAGGACTTTCTGGCCCTTGCTTTCCGCATTTGTAAAACAAAAATAAATGACTGGATGTTTTTACAGAACTCTTTTGCTATAAGGACCTATTACTGACTAGACTAATATTTTAAATATGCATTTTAGGGGAAAAAAAGCTTATCCTTTGTGTAATAAGGTGCTTTTTGGTTGCAATCATTAGTATCTAAGAGAAATAACACAAGCAATTATTTTTCTGAAGTCTAGGAGTTGGTGCATCTTTGAAAAGAATAACTTGTAATACTCCACTCGGAACAATTTCCACGGAACTTTGGGACACTTGAATCTACAGGTATAGGGAAGAGTTAGAAATTGGGGAGGGGAGTGGATTCCAAAAGATTTAATATTAAAAATGTTAGTAAATTCTTTGTATACATCCCAGAGAGTGATATACTCCAGAAGAGTAGATGAAAATTAAAGCTCTGATAATTGCAAATGCACTGAGAGCTACTTTGACAAAAATACTAATTTTCTGTCTCCGCGGGACAGAGAGGATGGAGGGAAATGCCTACCCAAGACAGCACGCAAGGAAGCCTGTCATGCCAATGTGCATATTTACAAAAGGGGCAGAGAATCATGCCTTCTCTGTTGAACAACTCTGAAAAGGGTGAGTGTGGCCCTATAATAGCAAAGTGAAGGCTGAGGAGGCCATGGCTTTGGCCTCTGAGTGTAATACGCAACACTATCATCTACGCACCTGTGAGCCCTGCTGATTTGGGAAGCAGACTATTAATATATCAGCAAAAAGATCACCCTATGCTATTTAAGCAGGCAGGTTGCTGATACTATTGTCTTTGTAAAAGAGAAACATTCTTATTCTAAGTTTTAAAAAATGATTTGCATTTATTAAAAATGTTTAATCCCTCACCAATGCTATCTACCTCATGATGCAGAAAGATTAGAATACAGTATTTTTTTATTAGACTGATACTATGAAGTCAAGAATTCTTCAATGAATACCCTTCAATAGATTATCCCAGTGGAAATCTAAATCCTTAAATTCCACAGAAGAACAAAATATAAACAGAATATTACATTATTAGTGTTGACCACTTCTTTGTTTTGAGACCTCTTAGAGTTTTGTAAATATTAAAATATATACTGAATTTGAAAAAGGTTTGGAAGATTATAAAGCACAAAACGCATGTAATAAATTATTACAAACTGTACCTATTATTTGCTCAAAGAGTTCTGGAATGAAAGATGGTTACTCATATGTATAAATATTCAATATGTCATTTTCTTACATACCTTGTTCCTCCATAAACAATAGTAAAAGCCGACATTAAAAGTATGAAATTGAGTTAACAGAAAATGTCTACATGTATCATACACAGTATTATCTGTGTGCATGTATATATGTACACATACATGTATTTGCGTGTGTTTGTGGGTGTTAGGAAGTGGGTATATGTCTAGTAGATCATGACATAAATCTATTTTTTTTAAGTTATGACTCAGCTTTTTATTTTTATTTTTTATTTCAGCTCATTATGGGGGTACAAAAGTTCAGGTTATATATATTGCCCATGCTCCCCCATCCCCCCGAGTCTGAGCTTCAAGCGTGTCCCCAGACAGTGCACATCACACTCATCATGTAGGTATGCACCCATCCCCTCCCCCCACCCCCATCCCCTCCAGTCAAATATTAAGGGGTACAAATGTTTTTGGTTACCTGGATCACTTTTGTAATGCTTGAGTCACAGTGATAGCTGTGTCCATTACCCAAATAGTGCTCATTGTACCCATTAGGTAGGTTTTTGCCCCTCTCCCCTGCTTGATTTCCACTGAAATTTCCACTGATTTTCCACTTCCCTCTGTGCACATGTGTGCTCATTGGTTAGTTCCAATTTAATAACGAGTACATGTGTTTGTTTTTCCATTCTTGGGATACTTCACTTAGGAGAATGGTCTCCAGTTCCATCCAAATTGTTGCAAAAGGCATTCATTCATCCTCTTTTATGGCTCAGCAGCACACCATGGTATACAGATACCATGTTATTAATCCTTTCATGAACTGATGGGCACTTAGGTTGATGCCACATCTTTGGAAGTGTGAATTTTGTGCTGAAATCAACATTAGAATGCAGGTGTCTTTTTGATACAAAGACATCTTTTCCTCTGGGTAGAAGAAGTAGTGGGATTGCTGGATCAAATGAATAGTAGGCCTATTTTTAGTTCCATGAAGAATCTCCATACTGTTTTCAATAGAGGTTGTACTAATGTGCAGTCCAACCAACAGTGTATAAGGATTCCTTTCTCTTTGCAACCATGCTGACATCTATTTTTTTTTATTTTTTGTAATGGCCATTCTGATAGGGGTAAGGTGGTATCTCATGATAGTTTTAATTTACATTTCCCTGATGATTAGTGACATTGAGCATTTTTTCGTATGTTTATTGCCCAATTGTCTCTCTTTTTTGGAAGGCTTCTGTTCACATCTTTTGCCCACTTTTTAATGGGGTTATTTTTTTTCTTGCTGATTTGCTTGAGTTCTTTGTAGATTCTGGTTGTCAGCCCTTTATTGGAGGTATAGCTTGCAAATATTTTCTCCCATTCTGTAGGTTGTCTATTTTCTGTGTTAATTGTTTCCTTAGCTGTGCAGAAGGTTTTTAGTTTAATCAAATCCCATTTATTTATTTTTGTGATTGCTGCAACTGCCATTTGGGTCTTCTTCATAAATTCTTTGCCTAGGCTGATATCTAGAAGAGTTTTTCCTACATTTTTCTCTAGAATTCTTATGGTTTCATGCCTTACATTTAAGTCATTTAATTTTTATGAATGGTGAGAGATAGGAGTCCTGTTTAATTCTTATGATATTGCTGTCCAATTTTCCCCAGCACCATTTCTTGAAGAGGACTTCTTTTCTCCAGTGTACATTGCTGTTTGCTTTGTCAAAGATCAGTCTGGCTGTAGGTAGGTGGTTTTATATCTGGGTTCTCTATTTTATTCCATTGGTCTATGTCTCTATTTTTGCACCAATACCACATTGCTTTGGTCACTGCAGCCTAATGAACACAGGTGATGAATATATTTTTAATTTTTTTAAAAAAGCTGTTTCAATGTATTTTCAAAGCACTCCTCTACCAAATAATTCCATGGTCACTTAAAATAGTAACACCTGTATTCTCAATGGGAAAAAATGTGCCTTTCTTTCAATAGTGAAGAAAGGAACTAACTATGTTGTCATCGTGGAGTAGAATTTATGCTTAAAATACTAAATCTGGCAGTTAATGGGAAATGACTGCTGTGAACCTACCAGTGTAGCATATTTGGGGAGAACTAGATTAGTCTTCAGAGCTTTGGGCATTAAAAGTGAATTAATGTCATGGAACCCTAAAAAGTTGGCCATAGTTTTCTTTTCCAGGAATACAGAATCTTATCTTTGCTGGAACATTTAAAAATCATGAAAATATTATTATATTAAGCAATTCATTGTGATTTTCAAAAGTAAGGGATGTAGTATATTTTAAAAAGTTGGAAGATTTTTCCTTCTTTTACTTGCCTTTTCTTCTCAACTATCATAAACTATAAAACAAACAAAAACCAATCAACCCACAAACAAAAATGGACTACATGCAGTTCACTATGTGGTTAGATTGAAAAGTCAAGAATTATTACATGCTACAACTCTGTGCAGTGAACTGGACTATGAACCGAAGTTTGTTAAAACTCACATTCACCATTTCCTAAACGGGTGACTTGGGCAAGTTACCTAACATTTCCATGCTTCCATTTTGTTATTGACAAAATGAGGAAAATATGACTAATAGAACCTCCCAATAGGATATTATATGGGGATTGCCATGGCTTCCAACAGGCACACAGCAAGCACATAATAAATGTTGGCTACCAGGACACAGACTTCTTTAAAGAAGAAATAAAGACGATAGATTTTGTTCTTTTCTCCACTATTTCATAATCTCATTTTGCTTTTTTAAGGGCTAAAGTTCTGTCCACTCTTAGGAATTTACCATGAAAACTTTCATGATATTGTAACTTATATACAGGGACAGAGGTCAGAATGATCTTTAAGCAAGTCAGCAGTGGGATTATCTTGGTAATGTGTTCAGTTGTGCCAAGGCCTAGCTGTCCCTTGCTGCGGTCCCCAACCCCTAGGCCCTGGTACTGGTCCGTGGCCTGTTAGGAACCAGGCGCGCAGCACTGCCTGAGCTCTGCCTCCCCCACCCTGCACAGACCACCCCCCTCAACCTCACCCCTGTCTGTGGAAATATTGTCTTCCACGAAACTTAAGAATTGGGCTGCACAGCAGAAGGTGAGCAGTGGGTGAGTGAGGGAAGCTTCGTCTGTATTTACAGCCGCTCCCCATCACCTGCATTAGGTTGGGTACTTCCGCCTTACTACTCCGAGATCATTTCAATAGAGAAATCCCAAGCAAACAAAGTCCCCTTAGAATGGCGTACGAATCAGCCATTCTTCTTTATTTCTTGACTTTGGGGGCATTTATAGGATACATACATTTGTATTCAGATAGTCTTGCTAAGGGTATTTTACAAAATAAATATTTTAGAGCCAGAACTCCAAATGACATCCATTACAGAGAAAAATATCCATCGGAGCCACTCTTTGATATTCACACTGCATCTTTAGTTTCAGGAAAAAAATGATTTTATGTCATCACAATATTTTTTAAGGTACGTCTTAGGGATAAGTAATAAGAAACATGCCAACTTTATGGATGAGGAAGCTGACGTACCAAAAAGTTAAGGCTCTTTTTCTCAGAGCACAAAGAAAAGAATGCAATGATTGCAGACAAACTTTTTGTTGTTGTTGTTTGCAAATAAGTATTTTAGCCATAAACTTCGCTTTTCGTGGGGCATAAAACATACTTTAATGACACATTTTAGTCCAGTAGGTTACCAGCTCTGCTTACAACATATGTATAGATGATTTCCCCAAAAATAGGACTTATGAAACAATGTTCTATAAATTGGCTGTCTACCTCTTAGAATAAATATGAGCTATAAATACCTATGAATTTGTGGGGCCGCCGTGAATCTTGGGAACTTCTGCCCATATATAAAAGGAAATGTGTTCAGAAAAATATAGACTGGTGCAATCAGGTATGTGTTATAATTTTTAATCTTGAAAAAGGAATGCCATGATGAACTATTTATTAATAATAGGACTGCTGAGATTTATATGAAACAAGGACAAATTTATTGTTAGAAATTTCATCTAAAAATAGTCTAAAGGACTTAATGTTATCTAATTGAAAACATGGATTTTTTTTTTTTGGTCATAACTGGATTCCTGGGGGCGTGAAGGGTTGCACAAGGACTCAGACCAGAACTCAGAAATGCACTTTAGTAAACAGGCCATCTGTTCTGGTGCATGGAGGAAGCCTGCCGAGTTTTACCAAGACATTTGACATGAGGCTACTAGAACTGCTTGTGATCGTAGGGTAAGGGGATCACAGGGAACTCACTGGCATGAAACGCAGATGTTACACAAAGAATATAATTCAAATGAGACAAGCCTAGACTAAGAGCATGGACGAACTGCTCTGATAGTATGAGAAAGGAAGTGTCCCCTCTCCCCATGAAGCAGGAATGACTTCACTGAGGACATTGGAAAGAAATTCTTCAAAAGGCTCAGGCCTTGCAAATTGTTCTTTCCCCTCTTTCTCTCATAACCCACATCCAATCTCAACAAAAGCCATGGCCTCTTCCTTTAAATATATCTGGAATCCTGCCCGCACGACCTCCAGGGCTTCCATTCCGTGCCAGCCTAGCATCGCTCAGAGCGGTGGCCTCGTCCTGGCCTTGCTGCTTCTCTCTCCCCTCGCCCTTCGTGGCCCATTCCCTACACAGCAGTCACAGGATCCTGCCAACGGGCGTCCGGGCCCAAGTTCCTCTGCTGAAACGATTCCCAAGTGTTCTTATCTCATACTCAGAACCCAAGACGCATCCACATCTGCAGAGCCCTGTGCCGTCTCCCCACGTCCCCTCCCATCTTTACCCCAGGCCTTGCCTTCTCAGCACACCTGGGAATCTCCTCTCACTGCCTACGCTCCGGCCACTGTCGCCCCCTTGCTCTTCTTGGCACCGGGCAGCACGCTCCTGCCGCAGGATCTCTGTCCTGGGCCTCAAGGATCGCTCGAGTCCAGGAGTTCGAGGCTGTCGTGAGCTATGATCCTGCCACTGCGCTCCAGTCTGGGCAACAGACTGAGACCCAGTGCCACTTGCTGTCCCTTTGCCTGACCTTCCCTCCTGCCAGTCTACTGACTATCAGCATCTTCAGGAAACCTCCTCTGAACACTCTCTCCCGGGACTACATAATCCCTTTTCCTGCCGTATTTTTCCTTCATAGCACTTACCATCTGCTCTGAATTATCATTTTTTTTTTTTTTATTTAGAGTTTGCCTTTCCTCACCAGAACAAAAGTTCCATGGGGCAGAATGATTACATTTTGTTTTGTTTTTGTTTTTTTTTTTTCCAACACCATTCCTAATACCTACAACTGTCCCAAGAATAGAGTAAATGCTTTTTAAGTATTTCTCAAATAAATTAATTTTTAAAAATTAGGGGTCAGGTACAGTGGCTCACACCCGTAATTCTAGCACTTTGGGAGGTGGAAATAGGAGGATAGTTTGAGGCCAGGAGTTTGAGACCAGCCTGGACAACATAGTGAGATCCCATCTCCAGAAAAAAATAGAAAAATTATTCATAGCTGGGTGTCTTGGCATGCATGCACCTTTAGTCCTAGCTACACGGGACACTGAGATGAGAGGATTGCTTGAGTCCAGGCGTTTTGAGATTGTAGTGAGCTATGATCCTGCCACTGCACTCCAACCTGGGCAACAGAGCAAGACCCAGTCTCAAAAAAAAAAAAAAAAATTATCAACAAAAGTCAGGCAAGGGTGAAACCCTTCAGCATGAACAAAAATAGCTGAAAGGTATGGAAATCAAAACATTTCTAATCCAGTGTGACTAAATGTGGAAATCCTTAGTGGTCAGAGCAGCAAATATAGTTTGGATACGTGAACTATAAAATGTGGTCACTATTGGCTGAACTGTGTCCCCTCCCAAATTCTTATGTTGGGCCCGAACCCTCAGCACCTCAGAAGGTGACTATATTGGGAAAGAAGGCCTTAAAGAGGTGACTAAGGTAAAATGAGGCTGACAGGGTAAGCCCTGGACCAATCCGTCTGATGTCCCTATGAGAAGGGGACACACATTTAGACACACAGAGAGACCCCAGAGGAAAGAGTGCATGAGGACAAAGAATGCCGCCATCTGCAAGCCAAGGAGACAGGCCTCAGAAGAAACCAAACCTGCTGACACTTTGATGTCAGACTCCTCACCGTCAGAACTGTGACAAAGTCATTTCTGTTGTTTAAGGCACCCAGACTAGGGCATTTTGTCACGGTGGCCCTAGCGAGCTAATGCAATGGCATACGCCACCATGAGGAATTTTGACTTTATCTCAAAAGTCATTTTGAAGCAGAAGCGGAGGTGAGATGGGACGAGACCTGAGTTTTAGGGAGACCGCAATTACGGTCACACGGAGGAAGGACTGGAACAGAAAAGAAGACTTGAGCCGCAGAGAATAAGTGCGAAGCATCTACAACAGCTCAGATCTAGGTCAAGAAGGACGGAAGGAAGAGACAGTATAGAACTGTGGGCGGCGTCAGAGCCAGGACTGATGGGACTTATGTGTAAGTGACCTTGACCTTTGACTTATTCCCGAAGACAAATACTCTAGAAATTAACACACTTTGGAAAATAATGCTATGTTCTGATGCACTAGAATGGTTCCAGAATAAATAGAGACACTTTATCTTGGTAATCTCTATTTCTAATAGGAAGACGACTCAACCCTGTTTTGACAAATGGCCAGAAAGAACTCATTAAAGGAATTCTCTTGGTCTTCCTACAGCCTGATTCCCACCAGATTAGAAAAAAGGCATCACCTTTTCAAAGCAGCACTAATTCTTTCATGTCCTGGAAGAAAAACTACTCAGTGCCTTGAAACAAAAAATAAAATGATATATCCTGGTGACTTTAGAGGAATGCGTGGCTCAAATGCAGAAATCTGAGAGCAATTATTATTAACATTATTATTTTTTGAGACAGTCTCGCTCTGTTGCCTGGGGTAGAGTGAGTACCATGGCGTCAGCCTAGCTCATAGCAACCTCAAACCCCTGGGCTCAAGCGATCCTCCTGCCTCAGCCTCCCGAGTAGCTGGGACTACAGGCATACACCACCATGCCCGGCTAATTTTTCTATATATATATTTTTAGTTGTCCATATAATTTCTTTCTATTTTTTTTTTAGTAGAGACAGGGTCTTGCTCTTGCTCAGGCTGGTCTCCAACTCCTGCCCTCGAGCGATCCTCCCGCCTTGGCCTCCCAGAGTGCTAGGATTACAGGCGTGAGCCACCGCGCCTGGCTGATTTTTGACCAGGACTTTTGACCAGGACTTTTGACTCTGATGCCAGAGCAGTTGCAACCTCAACTTTCCTGTATTTCCATCAGCTCCTGACACCCCAGGGTGCCCGCGTGCAGTGACTCACATGCAATGCGCACGTACGCCTTCCGGCTCTTCGTGGTGCCCGCTGAGCTCCAGGCCACGCACTGGCACCAGTAATCCTCAGGTCCAAAGAGTTCTTCCACCTGCTGGCGCGAAATCTCAATGCTCACTTCCCGGACGATGAGACCTGGTAAGAGAAAGAAAGATGCAAGTCAAGACAAGACTCGTGCTACAGAAATATAAACCATCACACCACATTCTTCCCCCCATGATCCTTCTTGATGGAATAGATCAACATCCCAGAGATTGTCTCTCATCTCCTGTGATTTTTCTTCTGGCTCCATTTACTTTACCCAACAACGTTTTCATTTCCTTATTTGCTATTTCACATCTTCTGGATTCATCTGAAGATGAAAGTGGACTGCCTTTCTCCATATTGCTTGCAAATACTCACTTTCCACCAAGATAGCTCCCTCTGTATATTCCAACGTGAACTTGAATTTCATATCTTCAAAGGATTCTACCTCAATTAAATAGGTTGTGGGTAAGATAATCATGTGCTCTACACAGCTTTGGAATAGCTAAATCTTCTTAACTCTTCACATGCCATGAGAGAGAATAATCTAAAACTAAAATCATTGTGGTAAATTAACAGTTGTCTTTCAGTAATAATGGTGCATCGTTTTTCTTGAAAGAAATACTACCCTCGGTTAACAAACCTCTGGGATCCTACCCAAAGAATACACGACTTTAAAGTTTCTATGCATAGTATTTTCAAAGCCCAAAGGTTTCTTTGTAATTGTAATGTAATTGAAATCCTGATAAGTCCAGCTAACACACTCAAATAATTAGAATTTATTTCACAGCATTATATAACCCTGAATAACAAAAAGTTGGTTTTACTGATCAGAATAACATCCATTGGGTGTCGGGCAGATGTGTGGGGGGAGGGGATGGGTGTTTACATACATAATGAGTGCGATGCGCACTGTCTGGGGTATGGACACGCTTGAAGCTCTGATTCGGGGTGGGGGAGGGGCAACGGCAATATACGTAAACTAAACTTTTGTACCCTCATAATATGCCGAAATAAAAAAAAAAGTTGAATTAAGAATCTGGGATTATCATTTTGGGAAGATTTATCTTGAAGTATCAAGGTTGTTTCAGAGATTCCTATTCTGCAATATTCCTCTTTGCACCGAGCAAGAGGGATTATCCGGACAGTGTATGTGGGCAACTGCCAGCTCTCCTGGAGCTTGAGTGCACAGCTTCCGGAATGGGGTGTTCTTCGACAGAACCAGCAGAACACCCCGAGGAAGTAGGAGAATTTGCTTTGGGTCAAGCATGGGCAATGTAAGAATGATGAAATGTATTGCTTTGCACTATTTTCTTCATTCATTTGTTCTTTGAAAAAATATTTATGAAGAATCAGGTATGCAAAAGAAACTATACTAGGTACTTATGGAACGCCAATGGGTAAGATAGTCATTGCCCCCAATAAACTTATGTCAGTGTGAAGAAGACTCGTGTTAACAATGCATTATTCAACTTATTATTTAGGTACAAGTGTGCTCAATGCTGCAGAAAACATGCATAGGGATGAAAGTGAATAACAAGGGAACCCAGTCTGGCATGAAGGATCCAGTACGTACCAACTTGGCCAAATTATATGGCGAGAAGGGCAGGACATACGGAAAGAAATAGGAAAGAGAATTAGCAGACTGAGAACCCAGGAGAAGACAACTGCGTACCAAAGAATAGCGGCGTGAGATAAAGGGTCAAGTTTATACAGTCTAGTGGTTCTCCAAGTGTGGTCCCCGGAACAGCTTCATCAGTGGCACCTGCTGCAAATGCAAATTCCCAGGCCCCTCTCCAGACTCAGTGAATAGCAAACTTCGGGAGGGGAGCCCAGCCATCTGCGTTTGAACAAGCCTGCTGAATAATTCTGATGCACGCTAAGTTTGAGAACCACTCTTGTACGTAATGTTTAAGATTTTCAATTTGTTCCTGAGAGCCATGGGTGTCATTCAAGTGTTTTAAGCAAGCAGATGACATGATCAGATGGCAATTAAATATATACATATCTATTTTATATATAAAAAAGATACTGAAGCCAAGCTTGGTAGCTCATGCCTATAATCACAGTACTTAGGAAGGCCTAGGTGGGAGTATCGCTTGAGGCCAGGAGTTTGAGACCAGCCCGGGCAGCATAGAGAGAGCCCATCTATACTAAAAATAACAAAAAACCCCATCAAACCAAACAAGACATAGAAATATATGTGTGCATGTATGTATCTGTACATGTATATACATACGTATGTGTGAGTGTATGTATATGTATGTATGTGTGTTTACATACATTCAATTCTTTAGAGTTTAATAAGTTCCCCAGAGTTATAATTTCTTAAAATTTTTAATCATAGTTGATAGGAAAGGGTGTATGTTCCGGAAACCCTAACAAAGGGTATTCCAGAACTTTCCCTAACACCTAGAAAATATTCAGATGGCTAAGATCACTCAGGGAAATTAACAACCACCCAATAATAGTAAGTACTGTCTCACTGCGGAAATAAACAATATTCCCTATCAAGAGCTGAGGGGGCTTGATTCACAGGAACTACTAAGCTCATAAAGTCCATTAAAAATTCTCTGAAGTGAAATGAAGCCCAGAAAAGTGGATTTTATAATCCCAAGGCATGGCAAGATCCTACAGGGGCAATGCTAGTGTCAAAAGTTCATTAATTATATTTAAAACTATTTTAAAGTTTAAAAAATTAGTTTTCCTTTTATGTTTACACAATGACCAGTTTAAAAAGAATTTTCCAGTAACTGGCATATCCCTCACTCTCTATGAAACGGAAATCAGTATATTATTTTAGCCAATGTCCAACTGTTAATAACACAACAATCTTCAACAGCAAAAATCTCAAGCTATTAACAAATAACACTATTTTCTCCCCTCTTTCCTGGTCCCTGCTAAGGCCTCTAATTTTCCTACCTTATTGTAATTTTTCTCATTATTCTATCTAGATATCATTAGATATCTAGAAATCTGTGCAAAGTTGGAGCAAAGCCTCCTTCCCCCAACCCCCATCTCCTTCTTTCTGTTTCCTTTTTGACCCTACTTTTTGGTGTTTAATGTTTCTGCCTGTTTTACTTGTTTATACATTCCTTCTTCATGCAGAAATTCAGTTACTAGAAGCAAACCTCTCCTCTAAGGCTCTTGCAGTAAACGTACAGTCACCAAACGGCTGATAAACCTGCAGCGTGTATTTCCTTCCAACTATAATGGCTCTTTCTAAAATGCAGAGCAGCGAAAAATGGGCTCAGGATATTAAAACCACATACAAATATTTGGTGTCCCAAGATGCTAACTTCAGGTTTCATGCCCCTCCTTTTACTTAAAGCAATTACAGGAAACCTAATTAAATGCTAGGAGAACTACACTAGGTCCACTGTTATCTTTTAGCCCAAAGAAGCTCACGGATGTTGCCTACTGACCACAAATCTGAAGCCTTTTAAGAAGCCACAGACCAACCCTCCTGCTCTACGGGAGTTATTCATAGAATGAATGTTTTCAATTTGGTGGCCCTGTCTCCCTGTGGTCACTGGCGTCAGACACACACTGATTTTTGGCTTCAGCTTCACAGATGTCTGACATTCAGGAGGAAGTGAGTTAATTACAGTCCTGTACAGTTGTGTGCAGTTGTTCTGTCACATGGACCAAAGTTTACATTCCAACTCTTGCTCAACAACACACGAATGAGAAAGAACCGAAGCATAAAATATCTAAACGCTTATGGCTCAGAATTCCCTAGAATCAGCTGCAATATTTAGACTCTGAGCTACTTGGTTACACATACCGTCTTTTCATTACCATAGGTAACTTCATTACCGGTGACATTTTGTTCATCAAACCGGAGCCTCGTGGTTTGGGTAAAAGCAGGTTAAGATCTTTTCTCTTTGAAAGTAAAATTTCAAATCTGCTTGAAGTCTTGAGATGCAAAAAAGCAAGCTGCCTCGAAATTTGAAATGCCACCAGCATTACCTTCTAATGCAGGGTGCTTTGAAGAGCATTTGGGAACTTGAAATTGGTTTCAGGTTATTTAAGGGTGGGGGAAATGCTTCGCTCGACAGGATTTACTCAAATACAAATGTGTAGTTTCCATCACATCTGATAACATCAAAGATTTTCCATCACGGCACTTCCTCTAACAGTGGCATCTCAAAGATGCATGCTGTTTGAAGTTTGCAGTGATTTGCTTTTATAATAGGATTCATTGTGGTTTGGGAGCCAGAGTACAGGAACGTAATTAACATGTAATACCAAGAAGGCTTATAATGAGTACGAGCATGCTCTTGTCAATAAGGAGGAGATTCAAAGGAATATAGAAATCCAGACTCAAATGCAGCCCTCTGATTGGATCTTTCTGAGGCCATACATGCTTATGGCAGTAACCCCTGACAAATGAAGTTTATGCCTTATCTTTAGTTTAAGTTTAATTTCATCATAGTGGTTGGGCACCACAAACTGTTTTTCTAGGATCTTATTACAAAGCGTTCACCAGCACCTGATTAATCCTATTGTATAATTATTTAAAATACTATATATATTCTCCCAGAAAAGTAATCTATAGTGCTATCAAACACTTCTTCAAAATCCACTAATGCCAGCTGTTATGTTAAGTTATAGAAATGTAAAGATGCATCAAATATTATTACCCAGCCTTAAGCTGTTCCTTTATGGTATAAGAGTATCTTGTTTATTAGATGATACTCAAAGAAATCACCCATCATCTTAAAATGCTTTTTAAAATGTGGTCATTAATCTGCACCTTCTGATATCCCATGTACGTTTCACTGAAAGGCATCGTAACACAACATTAGACTTAGGAGTTACATAGGCCTGAGTTGTATTCCTCAGTCCTCCCAGTCTTATCATGTTGTGCAGGCTGACAATTTGAGTTCCTCTAATCTCTCTAATGGGAAAAGAGTGCAGACTTCACTCCACAAAATCTCATTATGGTACATTCACAGTGAAGACATGGGTTGGTGGGAAATGTACAAAGCTACAGGTAGGGATGTTCTGGAATATATCACGATGTTTTATTGAATTAGTGTGGTCTCTTTTTCATGCTTTCTTCCAGAGCCTAATCCTATTAGGTTTTTACTAATATGATCTAACATATGAAACATACCAGTTCTACAGGCCCTAATATAAATTAAGTCACAGAAAATACTGTCATTATGTAGAAGGATGTCATATCATAAAAATCTGATAATTATTTTAGCAACTTACAACTCTCACTAAAATACTCACGATAACTTGCAAGGCAGAATTTCAGAATCAAGATACTATGTTAGGTTACATGAAGTCATTTAGCCATCTTTAAACTACAGCAGGAAAAGAAGACACTGTCAACACATAATTTATCAACTTTTCTCTGAAATGTTTACTTTGAATTTTTAATATAATGTTAACATATAAACAGGCTATATAATTTAACTAAGATTATTTTTTTGCAATTGAGAATTGCAATTTACTGATGTGTTAGCTTTGTTATGACTGTAATTTTGTTAAAGTTATACTTACTATTTTTGCCAACAAGATGAATGTAAGAAACATAAAACCTACAAATCCTGAATCCTGAAGAAATATAAAATCTGAACAATAACAAGACGATTGAATCAATAAAAAGTCTTCCATGAAATAAAGCCTAGCACCTGTGATTTTATTTTTAAGAAAAAAAACCAAAAAACCTAGTAATAATCCTTCTCAAACATTTTCAAAAAATTAAAAAAGTGAGATTATTTCCAAATTAATTTTATAAGGCCAGTATTACCCTTATACCAAAACCAGACAGAGACATTACAAAAAAAGAAAAGTATAGCCTAATAACTCTGATAAACATGGATGCAAAATTCTCAACAAAATGTTAGCAAACTGAATTCAATAGCATATTAAAAGTATCATTCACCATTATCAAGTGGGATTTATCCCGGGGATGTAAACATATGCAAATCAATTAACACAACAGAATGAAGAGGAAAAAACAAACAATCAACAGATGCAGAAAAAGCATTTCATAAAACACAACATCCTTTCATGATAAAAACTCTCAATAAATTAGGTATAGAATGAACGTTCCTCAACACAATAAAGGCCATATATGACAAGCTCACAGCTAACATACTCAACAGTGAAGAGTTGAAAACTTTTCCTCTAATATCAGGAACAAGACAAGGACGCCCACTCTTGCCAATTCTATTCAACAGACTACTGGAAGCAGCTGTTTGTAGTACATAGTATGTCGTATACAATATTAATATTGTTAAAATGTCCTAGCCAGAACAATTTGGCAAAAGGAAAAAAAAAAAAAAAAAGAAAAACCACAAATAAAATGTATCCCAGTCACAAAGGAACAAGTTAAATTGTCTCTGTTTGCAGATGACATGATCTAACATATAGAGAACCTTAAAGAATAAACCAAAAGCTGTTAGAACTCATAAATGAATTCAGTAAAATTACAGGACACAAAATCAACATATCGAAAACAGTAATGGTTGTATCATGAATAATTAACTATCTAAAAAAATCAAGAAAACAACCCCATTTATAAGAGCTATAAAAAAATAATAAAAGTATTTAGGTATAAATTTAACCAAGGAGGTAAAAGATCTGAATGCTGAAAACTATAAAACACTGATGAAAGAAATTGAAGAAGAAAAAAATAAATGGAAAGATATCCTATGTTCATGTATTGGAAGCATTAACATTGCTAAAATGTCCATATTACCCAAAGGAATCCACAGATTTAATGCAATCCATATAAAAATTCAAATGACAATTTTCACAGAATTAGAAAAAAAATCTTAAAATTTGTATGGAACCACAGAAGACCCTAAATGTCCAAAGAAATACTGAGAAAAAAGAATAAAGCTGGAAGCTTCACACTACCTGATCTCAAAATCTACCATAAGGCTACAGTAATCAAAATAGTATGGCATAAAAACATACACATAAACCAATGGAACAGAATAGAGAACCCAGAAATAAATCCATTCATTTATGCCCAACTGATTTTTGAAAAAGATTTCAAGAACATACAATGGGTAAAGGATAGTCTTTTCCATAAATAGTGTTGGAATAACTAGATATTCCCATGCAGAATGATGAAGTTGGACCCTTAACTCACACCATATACAGAAATCAACTCAAAATGGATTAAAGATTTAAATGTAAGACCTAAAACTATAAAATTTCTAGAAGAAAACCTCTGTGACATTAGTGTGGCAATGATTTTTTTTTTTTATAATCCCAAAAAAGCACAGGCAACAAAAACAAAAATAGACAAATGGGAATATATCAAACTATAAAGCTTCTGTACAGCAAAGAAATAATCAACAGAATGAAGAGACAACCTACAGAATGGGAGAAAACATTTGTAAACCACACATTTGATAAGGGGTTAATATCCAGAATATATAAGGAACTCAAACAACTCAATAGAACAAGAATACAAGCAGCCAGATTTTAAAAATGGGCAAAGAACCTGAATAGATAATTCTCAAAAGAAGACATACAAATGGTCAACAGGTACATTAAAAAATATTCAACATCACTAATTATCAGGGAAATGCAAATTAAAACAATGAGATATCACCACACACCTGTTAGAGATACCTAACTTACAGCTCAGTTAAAATAATGAGGTTTATGTACCCGAATTCTTGTGTTCTTGTCTGATTTTTTTTCTTTCTTCTTTTTTTTTAAGTTTCAAAATATCATGGGGATTCAAATTATAGATGTTCCCTGTGGAATTATTGAAAACAGTAAAAACTGTTTTCTTTGTTTATTTAGTTAAATAAAATATGGTGTATCCAGCCATTGGACTATTATATGCTATTGGACTATTATGTTCTAAAAGATGAAGTATATAACTTTTGACTTGGAATGATGTTTAAGATATATGTACTTTTAAATAACAAAGCAGTTGGTACATTAAGATCCCATTTATATGAATATATTATGTATACATAAGAAAAGAAAAAAATGAGGTGTTTTTTTTTTTTTTTGAGATAGGAGTTCATTCCGTTGCCTGGGCTAGAGTGCAGTGGTGTCACCATAGCTCACTGTAACTTAAAACTCCTGGGCTCAAGCGATCCTCTTGCCTCAGCCTCCCGAGTAGCTGGGGCTACAGGTGTGAGCCATAGTACCTGGCCGACAATGAGATATTTAACACTTCTTAGAATGGCTGTTATCAAAAAGACAAAAGATAAGAAGTGTTGGCAAGGATATTGAAAAAAGGGAACACTGGACGCTGTTGGTTGGAATGTAAATTAGTACAGCCACTATGGAAAACTATATGAAGATTTCTCAAAAAATTAAAAATAGAACTACTATACGACCCAGCAATCCCACCACTGGGTATGTATCCAAAGGAAATGAATCAGTATGTCAAAGAGATACGTGCACTCCTACATTCACTGCAGCAGTATTCACAGTAGCCAAGATACAGAATCATCCTAAATGTCCATTAATAGATGAGTGGATCAAGAACATGTGGTATAGATACACAATGGAATACTAGTTGGCCTTAAAAACAAAGGAAAACTTGTGATTTACCACAACATGGACGAGCCCGGAGGACATTATGCTAAGTGAAATGAACCAGGTACAGAAAAACAAATACCACACAATCACACATAGGTGGGACCTAAAATAGTCAAACTCATAGAAGCAAAGAGTAGAACCATGGTTACCAAAGGCTGGTGGACGGGACGCTGGGTGACTGGGGAAGTTTTGGTCAAAGGACAAAGAATTTCAGTTAGACAGAAAGAATAACTCCAAGAGACCTATGGTACAACATGTTGACCACAGTTAATAAACAATGTATTGCATACTTGAAAATTGCTAAGAGAGTAGATTTTAAGTGTTCTCATCACACACAAAAAAATCAGTATGTGAGATGATATATATGTTAATTAGCTTGATTTATCCATTTCTCGATGTATACATATTTCAATGCGTGTCATACACCATAAATATACATAATTTCTTAAATTAAAAATGATGAAATTACTCAAAGTTTAAAGAATTAACATGGCTGGAAGTGAATGCTTGAAGGGATTCGTTTGGAAGCATTTCACACCTACGTTATTGATGTAATTCCTTTTTTTATTTTTCTTTTTTATTTGAGAGTATTATGGGGGTAACAAACTCTGTGGTTACATAAATTACCTTTGCACCACCCAAAAAGTGTGCCCCAGACAGCATGCACTGCATCTGTTAGGTGTGGCTTTACCCATCCCCTCCTGCCTCCTCCTACCTGCCCAACACCCTATGAATGTTGTGCACATTAGTGTTGATCAATTAATACCGATTAAATGGTGAGTACATATGGTATCTGTTTTTCCATTCTTGTGATACTTCACTTAGAAGAATGGGCTCCAGCTCCAGCCAGTATAATACAATAGGTTGTTCATCATTTTTTTATGGCCGAGTAGTATCCCATGGTATACATATGCCACATTTTGTTAATCCACTCATGTATCGATGGGCACTTGTGTTTCCGTATCTTTGCAATTGTGAATTGTGCTGCCATAAACATTCAAGTGCAGATGTGTTTTTTATAGAATGTCTTTTTTTCCTTTGGTTAGATGCCCAGTAGTGGGATTGCTAGATCAAATGGAAGTTTTACTTGTAGTTCTTTTAGGTATCTCCATATTACTTTCCATAGAGTTTGTAATCATTTGCAGTCCCCCCAGCAGTGTATGAGTGTTCCTATCTCTTGCATCCACAACAACATTTGTTGTTTTGGGACTTTTTATAAAAGCCATTCTCACTGGAGTTAACTGGATATCTCATTGTGGTTTTGATTTGCATTTCCCTGACAATTAGAGATGTTGAGCATTTTTTCCAATGCTTGTTGGCCATTAGTCTATCTTCTTTAGAAAAGTATCTGTTTATCTCCTTTTCCCACTTTTTAATGGGGTTATTTGATTCTTTCTTGCTGATTTCCCTGAATTCTACATAGATTCTTGTTATCAGCCCTTTATCAGATGTATAGCATGCAAATATTTTCTCCCATTCTGCAGGTTGTCTATTAGCTCTAGTGACAGTTTCTTTGGCTATGCAGAAGCTTTTTAATTTGATCAGGTCCCATTTATTTATTTTTATGGATGCTATGATTGCTTTTGGGGTCTTCTTCATAAATTCTTTGCCTAGCCTGATGTCTATTAGACTTTTTCCAACATTTTCTTCTACAATTCTCATGGTTTTGTGCCTTAGGTTTAAGTCTGTTATCCACTGTGAGTTGATTTTTGTGAGAGGTGCGAGGTATGGATCCTGTTTCAGTCTTCTACATGTGGCTATCCAATCTCCCCAGCACCATTTATTGAATAGGGATTCTTTTCCCCAGTGTATGCTTTTGTCTGCTTTGTCAAAGATTAGATGGCTACATGAGGATGGCTTTATATCTGGGTTCTCAATTCTGTTCCATTGGACTGTGTCTCTGTTCTTGTACCAGTACCATGTTGTTTTGGTTACTATATCCTTGTAGTATAGCTTGAAGTCTGGTAAATTAATGTCTCCCAATTTGTTCTTCTTGCTTAAGGTTGCTTTAGCTATACGGAGTCTTTTACGGTTCCACAGGAAGTGTAGAATTATTTTTTTCTAGTTTTGTGAAAAAGGATGTTGGTATTTTAATAGGAAATGCACTGAATCTATAGATCACTTTGGGTAGTACAGACATTTTAACAATGTTAATTCTGCTGACCCATGAGCATGGTATGATTTTCCATCTGTTTACATCTTCTGCTATTTCCTTCCTCAGTGTTTCATAGTTCTCCCTGTAAAGGTCTTTTACCTCCTTAGTTAAATATATTCCTAGGTATTTTATTTTCTTTGTTGCTATTCTGAAAGGTATTGAGTCTTTGATCTGGTACTCAGTTTGACTGTTGTTGGTGTATATGAATGCTACTGATTTTCGTACATTGATTTTGTAACCTGAGACTTTGCTGAACTTATTTATAAATTCCAGTAGTCTCTTGGGAGAATCCTTGGGGTTTTCTAGATATAAGATCATAGCGTCAGCAAAGAGCTATAATTTGACCTATTCTGCCCCCATTTGGATGCCCTTGATTTCCTCTTTGATTGCTCTGGCTAGGACTTCCAGCACTATGTTGAATGGAAGTAGTGATAGAGAGCAACTTTGTCTGGTTCCAGTTCTAAGTGGGAATGCTTTCAATTTTTCCCTGTTTAGTATGATGTTGGCTGTGGATTTGTCATATATGGATTTTATCATTTATAGGTAGTCCTGTCTATGCCTATTTTGTTAAGCAGTCTACTCATAAAAGGGTGCTGAATTTTGTTGAATGCTTTTTCTACATTTATTGAGAGGATCATATGGTCTTTGTTTTTACTTCTGTTTATGTGGTGAATTACATTTATAGATTTGCATATGTTGAACCATTCCTGTATCTCTGGGATGAAGCCCACTTGGTTGTGATGGATTTTATTTATTTATTTATTTTTTTGATGCGCAGCTGAATTCGATTTGCTAGGATTTTATCGAGAATTTTTGCATCTATATTCATAAGGGATATCGTTCTGTGTATCTAGGTGGTGATTTCTAGTGCTTCTAGAAAGCTCCATGACAACTATAGATCAATGTACAGTTTGCACAGTTTTCCTCCTTGAAACTTGAAATTCTAATTATAAGACAATATCATATACTGACAAATGATATTTACTCTGGCAATTATAACACTGTTTTGCCCTCTCCTTTGTGGGAGTGTCAGGTTTTGGGTTTACAGGAGAACCAGTCATCTTGTTTTTGATCTTAATTTCCAAATACCATCAGACTTAGAGCTGCAAGTCTGAAGGACACCTGGAGTGTTGAGTTGGTAAAATGTTTTTCTCTTGCATTTAGAATTGTAATGAGTTGATAGAAATAAATCTTACCAGCACTGGCTATCACTTAATTCCTATTCATAACTTTGGTGATGAAAAATCTGTTGAATCTGAGCCAAGAAGCCTTTCTGAGACCAAAATGGGGATTAAAATGCTTTGTGTAATTAACCTCTGCCTTTTATGTTAATGTTCTTTAGAACATAAAGAAGTAATTTGGTAAAAAAAAAAAAAAAATGACGGCAATTTGTTTAATTTGGAAGGGCACAAAACACATTCCATTGAGATAGCAAATGCAACATCCTTCTAAATATTTTTCTTAAAACATCAAACATGCATTTGAATGTATACTCCAACGCTTTTCTTTGAAAGTATAATTCTTACTTATCTAAATCTGACTATATGAATATCATTGCTTCCTTGTTTTATGCATTTCATTAGTAATTTTAACAGAATTTTAATAAAATTTAACAAAAAGATTTCTGTCATTAAGGGTAGGGTATAGCAATATGTTCTTTGAAATCTAGTTAACGGTATACTTGTGAGTTACACATCTTACTATTACTCATGTCCAGTTATTCATTCAGTAGATAATTATTGAAACTCTACTATGTGCTAAGCACGCATCCATGTGCTGAGTATACAGTGGTAAAGAAGGAAAATAAGGTCTCTGTCCCATGGGTTACATTCTAGAGCTAATTTCTAAACACCTATTTCATGCAGAGCGACAATATCCTAGGTAGCCACAGAGATGAACTGCTTTGGATTCTTCCTTCAGAAGTTTACTAAGACTAGACATAAGTAGGACTATGTCCTAAGCATCCTATATTCCTAAGTACAGTAACTGTCACAAATACTTGCCCAGTTAATGTATATTAAATGAATGTCTGTCTTGTAAATATACAGTTACAATACAAAGTGTTACATCCTAGGTATAAATCAATGTAATTGTAACTCAGAAGAATACATGTAACTAGTATTTACTGAACTTCTACCAGGTGTCTCAGTTAATCTGATACCAGTCTTCATGGATTAGTATTGTTATATCTATTATATAAGTAAGGAACAGATTTCAGAATTTAAACAATTGTTCACCCAGTCCATAGGTGCTGATATAAAGATTTAAGTGTTCCTTTCACTACACCAACATTCCTAAAATTGTATCTCAAAAAAGGGTTCCATGGTCAAGTAAGCTTGGAGATTTTTGTTTAATACACCCTCCTTTAAGAAACTCAGAATGCCCATTAGTATATTGAACGTGCTGGTCAGAAGGTCTGCCATAAATAAGTCTGTTTAATGTGGATTAGTAGCATTTTCACTAAATTTGCTTAACCATAGAACCCCACAGTCCACACAGCCACAGAACCCATCTCACCAGGGCTTCCCATGTGGTTTCTGTTCAGCATCCTCCATGTTGATTTATTGAATGAAAGCAATCCACAGTTTGGGAAATTGTGAAAACGCCATGTAGAAAGCTAGAGTGAACTAGCTTCAGATGGAGAGATCAGAGGAAACACAGGGCAGTGGAATATTTGAAACTGACACTGAAACACGGTTGGGTTTAGAGATTTAGGGAGGAATCAAAGACACTTCAGTAGCACAGAACAGTACAGAGGCAAAGAGCAGAGAAGAAAAAGCATGGAGCAGTACGGGAGAGAGTAGTTTACATAAATCCAGTAAAGACATATGTGTTGACTACACAGAAGAGAGATTCGAGGAGAGACTTGAATGGGAGCTAGAGAAGTTTGTTCTTTGGAGCAGGGAGACTGTGAAAATTATAAAATTGGTGAAATGACATGTCTTAAGATCACATATGCTCCAGGAAGATTAATCTGTCTCTATTATAAACAAGGTTAGCCTGGCTTACTTTTAAAAATTTTTAATAATTGTAGTTCTAATTATTACATTTTTTTCCTCATCTATGGTCTTACATCAAGACATTAATCATAAGTGTTAAGAGCAGTACTCCTGGTGACCCTCTGAAAACACTGCCTGATGACGGAAACCAGGAACACGTACCCAGAATAATAATTACTCATACTCTTGGGCTTTCATTTTGCATTTACCCCAAGTAAGTTGAAATCAAGCGCTTGGGGAGGCTGAGGCTGGAGGAGCACTTGAGGCCAGGAGTTTCAGACCAGCTTGGGCAACACAGTGAAGCCCCACCTTTACAAAAAATAAAAACAAAAAAAATTAGCTGGGTAGAGTGGGACCTGCTTTAACTCCCAGCTACTCAGGAGGCTGAGGCAGGAGGATCGCTTGAGCCCAGGGACTCCAGTCTGCAGTGAGCTATGACGACGCCACTGCTCTCCAGCCTGGGTGACAGTGTGAGACCTTGTCCAAAAAAAAAAAAAAAAAAAGGTATTCACCCCTGAGTGACTACCACTTATAACAGTTCACACACAGTATATTTTATTGGGGACAACTATTTGTTTATCTTAAAAGCAATGTTTTGTATTCTTAAGGAAACTTTTGAAATCAAACTATAAATGTTTGAATTTTTAAAAATTCAACTCACCCAAGACAATTATTATACAACTGGGGAACTGAAAAAAAACAAACAAACAAACAAACAAAAAAAGATTCATCTAACACACAGCAATCTGGTGATTTATTTAGATAAGAAAATAAATTCCTGCTCTGCATTTAGTATGGGACTTTTGGCAAGTCCAAAATTTATCAAGGCTTCATTTCCCAACTTGTATGAATAAAAGGAGGCTAAAAATTTGTCTGTCTTGCTGGATTTTGAGAAAAGGAATGGAAGAACAGTTATAAAATTACTTGAAATCCGCATAATGCTTTTGAAATATACTGTATCATTGTTACTCTTTTGAGAATAAAGTTATAGTTTTTGCACAAAATTATCATTTGGGGTATTGAATAGACAAAGCTGAAGAGAGGAGCGCACCACTAATTGAAAATGACAGGCACATACTCAGATGGGAAAGTGGTGGCTGGTTTTGGAAATTTTGGAAATTTTCAGTGGAGCTGGGCAGGGCAAGTCTGGGTGGGGACTTCAATGGTTCAGGCCAAGCCAGAGGAGGCTAGGACATTCAGCAGTGCAGTTTGGACACTAGAAACGAGTTCAAGGGATTTGCCTTTAAGTTTCTTGTCCTTCAGCTAAGCCACCTGGGATCTTACTAAGCCCCAGATCTACGCTGCATTAAAATGTTGATACAGCAGAGCCACCTTGATATGCCAAGTGGAAGTCTGTTAAGTTCTACTTATTTGAGCAAGAAAATGCTCGCTCAGCTCCTCTATCAGACATTCCTTGTGTCCCTGTTTGATAATACAGGTGAGGCAGGTGCATTAGACACCTGAACAGAAATTACTAAGTAGGTTAGTTCTGACTAATTTTGGACAGAATATGTCAATGTCCATATTCAAAGGAAGATGTAAAATGGTTGAGTATAATCATGTCTTTTCTAGTCTTTCCTCACTTTCCAGCTAGAATGTAAGCTCTACCTGGGAGCTCTCTAGCTGCTATTCAAAGCTCTCCCTGAATCAGATGTCACTCTTCTGTCGTTTCAGGTTTGAGTTTTTTTTTTTTTTTTTTTTTTTGTTTGTTTGTTTTTGAGACAGAGTCTCTCTCTGTTGCCCGGGCTAGAGTGCCGTGGCGTCAGCCTAGCTCACAGCAACCTCAAACTCCTGGGCTCAAGCGATCCTCCTGCCTCAGCCTCCCGAGTAGCTGGGACTACAGGCATGCGCCACCATGCCCGCCTAATTTTTTTCTATATATTTTTAGTTGTCCAGTTAATTTCTTTCTATTTTTTAGTAGAGACAGAATCTCGCTCTTGCTCAGGCTGGTCTTGAACTCCTGACCTCAAGCGATCCTCCCACCTCAGCCTCCCAGAGTGCTAGGTTAAGTTTTTCTATCTCTTGCAAAAACATCAATATACGATTGATTGTAAAGAAAATGATAATGGCATCAATTTGGTCAACATTTATGTTGGAAATTACATCTTGAAAAATATTTCAAACAAAATTCTATAATTAACATTTTGTAAATTCTTCTGTCTTTTATAGCATTTAGGCATAATATTAAAAGCAAACATTCAGCTATTTGAAAACCCTCAGAGTTCGAAGTCGTCCTCTGTTTCTCTAACAAGAAGTCAAATTAAAAACTTTGAAAAAATAATTTGGAGCTAACCACTGAAGCATGATCAAAAAAGAACCAAAGTATAACATAATTTATATTTTCTTTATTCATTTACCCATAGGCATTTATTAGAAACCTACTGTTTTCCAAGCATATTATGTTTCATATCATTTAAGTTCATGTTATGCTAAAGTGTTGTAACATTTAGACAGCCCCAACCCCAAGGTAGAATGGCTCAAACATGATAGGATGGTACACCTGTTTACATAACAGTCTCAGGAAGGTGACCTTGCTTAGGGCATCTCTTCTTCCCTTAGTCAGGCATGAACCCTAATTCTAAATACTGTTGTAACTTGCACTCTCTTCATGCCCATTCTACACTAGCATCACCAAGAAAAAGAAAGGAAGAAAAATGATTGTTTCCCACTCTGAGCTCCAATTCCCTGAGATATTTATGTAACTGTATAATATTGACAACTGAACAAACAGCTTCAATCATATGTCTCTTCGTGTCTCCAGGCAAAATTTTGTTCTCCTTGTCTTTCTTTTATAAATATATTGCTTCAAAGGATACCTACTCCAGTGGATAAACCATTTCCAGGAAAAAAAGAGAAAAAAACATGAAAGCTATCTATCTAATACATGCAGGTAGAGTCATGAGATATGGAATCACAGTAAATAATATTTTGCAATGATAACTAACACTAATACAGATGATGACATTTTCATGATTAGCTATGTTTTTAGTAAAGGGAAATTAATGGATAGGAATAATTTGGCTTGAAGGATACATACAACATGCTGACAAACAAAACTAGGTTTCAGCATAAAGTGGTTACATTACATAGAGAATATACGTATGCACCTAACATCTCTGTGTACATTTAAATGCATATTACTTATCTAGTATTTTCTCTTTACCTACAAGTTGGAGTGCATTTACTTCATATCTTATTATAAGCCCATTTGGTTACATTTTTGTCAGATCCTAGTTGCATATGTACTGTTGAATAAATCAGTGGTTAATAAATGTCCTTGGAAATGTATTTAGAGATGATAAACTGCTGTATCTGATCATAAATGTACATGAAGCATACATTTTCTCTCTCAGAATACGAAAGGAATGATAGTTTGACCCATTATATACATACATGGAAAAAAAGAGAAATAATTGTAGAGCAATCCTATAAAAGGAGGCTGGTTTATTACTCTTGAATGGATACAAGACAGACCAAAATAAATGCGATCGTAACTGTTCAAAACATTGTACCGCAAAGGAAATACCAAATGAGGATGGAGAGGGATCCTTTCCATCGTAAGTGCTTTTTGTCACAACTCTGGGGACTTGGGTTGTGGGCACAGCCACATGGCAGGCGAAACTGCAGGACTCTCAGGATCCCAAGCCTGCTGTGCCTGTCCTCTCTCAGGTGTTGCTGAGAACTGACCATGGGCACGCTTTTCATTTGCAGCAAGAGGGTCTGGTGAGTGGCGTGGGTGGGGGGCGGGGGGTGGATGACAGCCGAGATAAAAATACAGATCAAAGCCAGGCACGGTGGCTCATTGGCTCATGTCTGTAATCCTAGTACTCTGGGAGGCTGAGGTGGGAGGATTGCTTGAGGTCAAGAGTTCAAGACCAGCCTGAGCAAGAGCGAGACCGTGTCTCTACTAAAAATAGAAAGAAATTAGCTAGCCAACTAAAAATATATAGAAAAAAATTATCTGGGCATGGTGGTGCATGCCTGTAGTCCCAGCTACTCAGGAGGCTGAGGCAGGAGAATCGCTTGAGCCCAGGAGTCTGAGGTTGCTGTGAGCTAGGCTGATGCCACGGCACTCACTCTAGCCCGGGCAACAGAGTGAGACTCTGTCTTTAAAAAAAAAAAAAAAAATACAGATCAAGTGCAGAAAAAAATAATGTTCACTTTCAAAATTACAAGCAAGATTTTTAGGTACTAATGTACAGACATGTGCCTGTTTAAAAAATGAGCAGAACAATCACTTCTTTCTCATTCGTAATTTTCACAATTCCGTTTAGGTTCTACTCCAACTTCTGTCCATAAGCAAATATCTGTACACTTCCCACCTCTAGACTTACTGAATAATGTAGATTTATGTCACTTACGTCCTCTGCACATATCTTAGTATCACCCCATCCTCCCTCAAAGTTTCTTGCAATTCAGCAGGTTTTCAGGTTTGTTTTACAAATCTATCACACGCGGGATCGCTTAGCAGTACTTTAAAATATCGTCTCTATTACGTTAAAGAAGGATCTGGGGTCCTAAGAACAAATATAATGACGGAGAATAGCTATCATTTCATATGTTCCCGACAGAAATCTCAATGCTTTAAAAAAAAAAAAAAAAGAAAGAAAAGAAAAGAAAGAAAGAAAATAGAACACATGTGCCAAAGGGGGGGGGAGCAAGAAAGCAAAAGCAAAATTTAGAAGGTAAAAGGGACCACATAAAATCTTGCAAAGGTTCGTGTTTTACATAAAGCCGCAGTTGGGACTTCACAAAGGAAATCTCTGCACTTTTTATTTCTGGTTCAGAGGATTTACATGCTCTTTCTAATGATCTGGGCCTTCAGCCCTGGGTAATGTCTCCCAGCGCCCAGCTTAGCACTCATGCAAAATTGACGCACTTTGGAGGCGGTTTAGTAGCTGCAGATGACTCTCGATGAGCAGGAAAAGGCGTAATGGCTGTTTAGCGCTTGCCAGGAGAAGCTGAGCAAATCAGGGGGAAAAAAAATCTATTGAACTTAAGACATCTGGGAAGCCCGGTGCGAGCGGCTGCATTAGCAACGTGTTTACATTCCCATTGTGTCGCCAGACCGAGCAAAAATAAGCATGCGTGTGTGCACGCGTGTGTAGAGGAAATTTATAAAGTGAGGCTCTTTTCATTGGCTATTTGGGTTTGGCTTCGCAGCTGCGTGGGGAAGGAATGTGCGTGATTTGTATGGGAAACGTGGCCAGGAGCATGTTCGGGCATCCGTGAGATGGGACGTCAGTGACAGTGTGGGTCTGGCCGGGATGCTGGGGGCAGGAGGGAACACGGGCCACCTGCAGAGCTGGCTGAGCTCTTCTCTCCCTGTCTCTGGTCCAGAGGACAAGGTGGCAGATCGGGGGGCCTCAGGAAGCCGGTAAAGAACACTAAGGATCCTTTCCATTGCCTGTGACACTTGCTGCTGACTTAGAAACACTGACTGAGCGAGGAGGGCAGCTGGGTAAGGGCCTTTCCTTTCTGCCCTGTCCCCACCATCACGTCCCTTTTGCACCATCCAATGAAGTGACTTTTTCTGGACAGATGCTCTGTGAACGTACTGGGCTAAATGAGGACCCCTCCAAAAAAAAACATACGTCCTGTCTGAACCCCTGGGACCTCTGAATACTATCTTTTTTTTTCTTTTTTATTTCAGCATATTACAGGGGCACAAATGTTTAGGTTACGTATATTGCCTTTGCCCCACCCAAGTCAAGAGCTTCAAGCTCGTCCATCCCCCCAAAAGTGTGCACCACATTCATTAAGCATACACCCAGCCCCTCCTGCCCGTCCCACCTGCCCGACACCCGATGAATGTTACTCCTATATGTGCACGTAAGTGTTGATCAGTTAATACCAATTTGATGGTGAGTACATGTGCTTGTTTTTCCATTCTTGGGATACTTCACTTAGCAGAATGGGCTCCAGCTCCATCCAGGATAATACAAGAGGTGCTAGATCACCATTGTTTTTTGTACCTGAGTAGAACTCCAATGGCGTACACATACCACATTTTATTAATCCACTCATGGATTGATGCGCACTTGGGTTGTTTCCACATCTTTGCAATTGTGAATTGTGCTGCTATGAACATTCGAGTACAGAAGTCTTTTTTATAGAATGGCTTTTGTTCTTTTGGGTAGATACCCAGGAATGGGATTGCTGGATCAAAGGGTAGGTCTACTTGTATCTCTTTGAGGTGTCTCCATATTGCTTTCCACAGAGGTTGCACTAGTTTGCAGTCCCACCAGCTGTGTATGAGTGTTCCTGTCTCTCCGCATCCACGCCAACATTTATTGTTTTGGGACTTTTTCATAAAGGCTGTTCTCACTGGAGTTAAGTGATATCTCATTGTTGTTTTGATTTGCATTTCCCTGATGATTGGAGATGTTGAGCATTGTTTCATATGTTTTATTTGGTAAAAAAAAGGTCGTTGCAAATGTCATTAAGGCTCTTCACGTGAGGATAACAGCGTGGATTATCCAGCTGAGCTTGTAATAGACACGCGGAAGATGGACACAGAGGAGGAGGTGATGAAAAGATGGCGGCAGAGACTGCAACGATGGAGCCACAAGGCCAGGAGTGCCGGGGCAGCCACCAGAAGCTGAGAGAGACAAGGAACCACTTTCCTCTAGAGTCCCCGAGGGAGCGTAGCTGGATTGCAGATCTCTAACCTCCAGAACTGTGAGAAGATAAATTTCTGTTGTTTTTTTAAGCCCCCCCAATGTGTCATAACTTACTGTGACAGGCCTAGGAAACGAGCGTGGGGACCAAAGGAATTCAGTGGCTGCCTCCACACTCAAGAATCTGACAGAGCAGAAAGGTGAGAAAAAGCTGTCTGCCATGCAGTGTTTTCCTGGTTTCACAAATGCCCCCAGAACGGGCGTGTGGAGGTAGCCTTTGGGTCACTGCGGTCACTTCACACAGAGGGCGTCATTGTCCAGGGCCATCCAGGCTGTGGCTATAAGAAGAGGCAGGTCCTTCATTCCCTGCCATATCCTTGACTTGCCTCGTACCCAACATTCCCCTGGGTTTTTCCAGCTCCATTTTAATTCACTCAAGCCTGAGAATTTCCCCCACCTCCCCCAGGAGGCTGCTGTCCCTCAGCCTTAGCAATGTAACAGGCATAGACAGGGGCCAAGCGAGTTCAAGAGAACAGGAGCTCTGTCTACACCCTGTAAGTCTACACCACAGAGCTACCCGGGGCTTTCAAGAATTTGTTCTCAGAATGAGAGGGAAACCCGAGCAAGTGATAAAGTGTACTGGGTTTTCCTCTCTCCCTCCTCTCTTTTGCTTTCTCAAGACTGGGATCTCCCAAGTGCAGTCATCGGGTCTTGGGTTTTTTCTCTACTTACAAGACACCAAGTAAAGTTTCTGGGTCATGGCTGGTTTTTTTTTATTTTTTTAGTTTTTTTTTATTTCAGCATATTACGGGGGTACAAAAGTTTACGTTCTGTATATTGCCCTTGCCCTGCCTCCTCCCCTCCCGAGTCAGAGCTTCAAGCATGTCCATCCCCCTAGACAGTGCGCATCGCACTCATTATGTATGTATACACCCATCGCCCCCCACATCTGCCCAACACCCGATTAATGTTATTCCTAAATGTGCTCTTAGGTGATGATCAGTGAAACCAATTTGATGGGGAGTACATGTGGTGCTTATTTTTCCATTCTTGGGATACTTCACTTAGTAGAACGGGTTCCAACTCTATCCAGGAAAATACAAGAGGTGCTAGATCACCATTGTTTCTTATAGCTGAGTGGTACCCCATGGTATACACATATCACATTTTATTAATCCACTCATGGATTGATGGACACTTGGGTTGTTTCCACGTCTTTGCAATTGTGAATGGTGCTGCTATAAACATTCGAGTGCAGATGGTGTTTGAACAGCACATGTACATATTCCATCTATGCGACGCTTTTACAATAAATAGTGTCTCTCTCATGGCCTGCTTTTCAAGCCTGGCTGTGCATGATCATCACTAGAGAGCTGAAAACAAACAAAAGGAAAAACTATGTCCGCAATTAAAATCATTACCTCCAGGGCTGCGGCCAGGACGTAGGTGTTTTCAAATCTCCCCGCTGGTGACTGTCAAGGGTGACTGGACTTGACAGCTCCAGCCCCCAATAGTTCCTCGTTGCTCTTGCCTTCGTGTTCTGGGAAATTTCTTCCAGAACACATTTTTATAATCAGGTTAAGACCTTCGATGAAATTAGGAACGAGGCCAAGCCTTCCCCAATCTGAACTGTTGTTCTTCATGGCGGGGTATGATACTTCCTACATGCTGTGCTTATTTTTTTTTTTTTTTTTTTGCCAGATCCTGAAATTTGCCTAATTGTAGCTCTCATGTTATACACGCTGGTTTTGTAACTCCAGATGTGCTTTTCAGACGATCTGGCAACACTGGAGACTTCACCAGGCATCCGCATGAGGGGTCTAAGAATCACCAGCTAAGGGCTCCCTCAGGATTGACAGTGTGTAAGGAGGAAGACAGAAGAATCCAGAGTTAGCACAGTCCTCTTGCCTCAGATTTTAGCTAGCATTAACATCATTCATCAGTTGTGGAATTTTTTAACTAAAAAATTCTCTGTTGTTTCTTTAAAGGTGCCAAAAATGTTGGGAAAAGAGAAATAGCTTGGCATTCTGAGCAAATTGTTGAAAGAATAATGGGTACTAAGATTTAGTAACAAATAGAACGGGTAACAACTGATGACATTACAGAACAGAAGGGACAACAGTCTCATAATTATCAACCAAGTTCATTTACGTTTAGCACAACAGGTTCAGATACTAAAAAAGAATATTTAAATTGTGGGAGAAAAGCTATGGTCTTTAGGAAGCTGACCCTCTCTTTTAAGCTGAAATTGTTTCTTAAACTTCCTTTTAAACATGATGTCTCATTTGTTTCACTGTACAATCCAAAACTCTGTTCAACATGTTCCTTCCTATGAAAATAAAGTACGAGAGACTCTTCTCAAAACCCTTCATAGATTTCAGCCAAAGGTTAGGATTAAAAAATACACGACAGCTTTTAACAATTCTGCTATTCTCACTTTGAAGTAGGTATATTAAAACTCTTAAGCCACCGCAGAAGCATGGTTTGCTGGGAACACGGCAAAATTGCTATAGCAACACAAGTGCTACTTTTGCTCCTGAAATGCCCTGTTTGGGTGGCCAGTAGTCTAGATGAAGAACGATGCTTGGACTCCTGCTTTTTATTGTAGCCTGTGTAGGGCCTGAGGGCAGGTAGGATTTGATTTTCCCTTTTCCAAATTTGCAAAAAAAAACACACACAAATACATATGTATGTACTTACCTATCTACTTATATGCATATTCTTGATTAAATTATATTAATCAATGCTTTTATCTTAGCAATGGGGAAAAAAAAAGAGGAGTGATATATTACAAGTAACCTTGCTCTGAGTGGTAATCGGCAGGGGAGAATTCCTTTGTGTTCATGACATTAAAAACTCTCACTGTATTTAATTTTAAAAGATTTCTAGTTTCTCTCTAATGAAATCAACTTGCTAAAGTTGCGTTGAAAGGTGTAATGTTTTCACACCTTGCCTTGGCAATTGTGTTCTTGGCCATGTCTGTTCAATAAATACATGCTATTAAGATTTTCTATACAGTATTTAATTCAACCATTAAAAATGTTTCCCATGGGATATAATTAAATTAAAATTACATAGTTCTGCAAATACAGGATAGTTGGCATGTTGTGAAGTATCAACAGGGTCTATAATAATGACATCTGCAAATATTGGAATTACCAAAAATGGACAAAACAATAAAAACTTCATGGCAACAGTCGATTAGAAACAACAAGAATCCAATGTGTAGGCCGGGCGCGGTGGCTCACGCCTGTAATCCTAGCACTCTGGAAGGCTGAGGTGGGAGGATTGCTCAAGGTCAGGAGTTCAAGACCAGCCTGAGCAAGAGTGAGACCCTGTCTCTACTAAAAATAGAAAGAAATGATTTGGACAGCTAAAAATATATATAGAAAGAATTAGCCAGGCACGGTGGCGCATGCCTGTAGTCCCAGCTACTCGGGAGGCTGAGGTAGGAGGATTGCTTGAGCCCAGGAGTTTGAGGTTGCTGGGAGCTAGGATGACGCCACGGCACTCTAGCCAGGGCAAAAGAGCGAGACCCTATCAAAAAAAAAAAAAAAAAAAAGAAAGAAAAGGAAAGAATCCAATGTGTAATCTAAAAATTTTCAAGTTCTCACCGGTGTTTGTAAGTCAGGAAAAGAATGGAAACAAAAACCAGGGTTATACAGAGTAGGTAAGCCCAAATCACTAAGCCACCAGTGATAGAATGACAGAATTTTTTTTTAGTAAAAACAGCAACTAAATCCAAGTTCTAGAACCCTGACCCAGTCGTGTTTTTGTAATTACAGCTGAGCTTATGTTTGCCACGTTAATCCACGTGTTTAAAGACTTAAAGTCAATGTGAAATAAGGATAAATCAGTTGCAAACACTAACAAATGAAGAATACACAAGAGTATATAATTCAGAATAACTGATATTCCTTTATGACTAACTGGCAACTACTATCCTGTAAAGTGATCAGATTAGCTCAGTGAAAGAACCTTCAGGTATTACATAGATCCTTATGAATTTTCTATTTTTATTTACTCAGCCCTGGGGCTGGCCTCATTCTGAAAAGAAAAACTGTTAGTGTCTGGTATTGGAATAAGTTCCTCTGAGAAGGAAATCAAATAAATAATTGATTTATATTCCAGAATCATTTATCTTCATTGGCAGATGACTATATTGCAGATCTAAAGCTCCATTTTCACAAAGACAATACTCCTACTGACTTAAATAAAAAATTATTGAGTGACACTCAAATAGAGTTTCCAACTTTTATGCATCATTTACTAAAATTTGAACGAAATCCACCTAAATTTCTTTTGAATATGTTCACTCTGTTAATGAGAACTCAGTTTAAAATGATTATTTTGTTAATACATGGAGAATAACAATTGGTGTGATGTGTATACTTAATGTGTAAAATAACTCTTCTTACAGAAAATTAAGCTATCTTTATGTATTCTTTAAATTACCTATTCATGAAAAGTTCCCAATAAACACACTATCAGTTTGTCTTACTAAATTTCAGTTACTCAAATTTAGTAGGATGAGTAGCTATAATCTCACAATGCAAACTTTCATTGATCATTTCCCGTGCATCTATTATATAGAAATACATATAAATTTAATAAGCATGAAATTAAATTATAAGAAATTATGATTTTTGCATCTCAAAAATGGTTGAATATTATTTCATATGGATTAACTTAATACACATATATTACTAGAACATGAGTATAATGAAAAAACAGAAGTATAAATAAGAGGAATGAAGACATGTTTACTTGCAACTTGGGGTTTTATAGAAAGATTCATTCCCAACATTGCATTTGATATATTTAAGAATGAGTAGGATTTTGACAGAGATGAGATGAAGAAAAGTATAGTAAAAAGAATGATTAATTCATTCAGTATTTATTTAGAGACAAAATCTGGTTCTGTTGCCTGGGCTAGAGTGCAGTGGCATTATCACAGATCACTGCAACCTCCAACTCCTGAGGTCAAGTGATCCTCCTGCCTCAGCCTCCCAAGTAGCTGGGACTACAGGCGGTGCCACCATGCCTGCCTAGTTTTTGTATTTTTTTTGTAAGGACAGGGTCTCACTATGTTGCCCAGGATGGTCTCAAACTCCTAAACTCAAGCGATCCTCCCTCTTCAGCCTCCAAGATTGCTGGGATTAGAGCCACTGTACCCGGCCTGACACATATTTTATTGAGCACCTACAAAGTACCCAATATCAAGTTAAGTATGGAACTGGAACAGTGAAAAAGGCAGACATGACCTCTGATTTCATGGCACTTACTCTTAGCTTATAATGTTTAGACTAAAGAGGAGAGATAATTTGGTAAAGGAGATGTGCTACTCTCTTTTAAGTTTCTAAGATTAATAACAGGACAGGATGTAACCAGACTTATTTTCTGAAGTTCCATATGACATAAGTAGGTCCATGAAGTGAAGATAACAGATAATTGGTTACATTCAATTTAATGAAACGCATGCCAACAATTCATTAAGTTTAACTAAATGACTGCCACAGTTCTCCTAAATTAAAGTTTCTACGATTCTAAGGCACAAAAGTGTAAAGAAAACAGTGTATGCATCATTTGGAAAAAATTATGCAAATCCCCCATAATTTCCCTTTCAAACTGTAGGAGCAGCATTTCCTAAATCATTTCCTGGTGTCACAGTAAGGTCTCATGCTATTTTCATAAAGGTTCTGCAAAGAGTTCAGTTGCCAAACAGTAAAGAAGATTTTCCCACCACAGAACTTTCCTAAGACTGTCATGTGCTAATATACATGTATTACGGTCTGAATATTCGTGTCCCTCCAAATCCATACATTGAAATCCTAACGCCCCCGGTGAAGGTATTAGGAGGTGAGGCCTTTGGGAAATGATTAGGTCATGATGGAAGCCCTCACGAATGGGTTACTGCTTTTATAAAAGAGCCAAGAGAGAGACCCTCTCCCTTACCCCTTTCACCTTGTGAGGACACAGCGAGAAGGCACCGTCTAGGGGAAAATAGGTCCTCATCAGACATTTTATCTGCTGGCATCTAGACCTAGATCTTGGATTGCTCAGAATCCAAATCTATGAGAAAGAAATTTCTGTTATCAGCTACCCCGTCTATGGTATTTTCTTATGGGAGCCCAAACAGAGTAAGATAACTTTATACTTTCCTCCAAAAGGGACATATAATTATTGCAGTGTTTCTTAAATTATTTGAACACAAAACTTGTGTTTGTTTTACAAAATAACACCTACTAAAAACTTAAAAGACACTGATGGTTTGCTGAATACAGGCGAAGAGGAAAAACCAAATTGGCCTATTATATAGGGCATATGGTGGAGGTGAAATTGTTAGAATAAGGCTATAGAGTTTGATTAGGAATCAGTTACACTGAAGACTTTGAAGATAAGATCAAGGAGGAAGTGCTTTATTCCAGCCACAAAGGGAGGTCATTACATATATTTTAAGAAGTGGAATGACAACCACTTAAATAATCCCTTGAACACTTGTGTTTTAGGCCTATAACTACCTGGAGAATGGACTGTTGGCAGAAAGGTTCTAACCAAGAAGGTGCAGGGAGCTACTTAGGTAACCTAAGTCGTATATAATAAAGGCCTGTACTAGGGGAAGAGAGGCCAGAATTAAAAATAGAAGGCTGATTTAAGAAGAAATTAGGCCGGGCGCGGTGGCTCACGCCTGTAATCCTAGCACTCTGGGAGGCCGAGGCGGGTGGATCGCTCAAGGTCAGGAGTTCGAGACCAGCCTGAGCAAGAGTGAGACCCCGTCTCTACTAAAAATAGAAAGAAATTATATGGACAACTAAAATATATATACAAAAAAATTAGCCGGGCATGGTGGCTCATGCCTGTAGTCCCAGCTACTCGGGAGGCTGAGGCAGTAGGATCGCTTAAGCCCAGGAGTTTGAGGTTGCTGTGAGCTAGGCTGACGCCACGGCACTCACTCTAGCCCGGGCAACAGAGTGAGACTCTGTCTCAAAAAAAAAAAAAAAAAAAAAAGAAGAAATTAGCAGAACTGATGATCACTGTGGTTGCTGGAGTAAGAGAGGAGGCTGAGATCTTGATCTTTCTGCTGGAATGGAGAGGAGAGAGATCAACAAGAGGAATACACGAGGAGAAAGATTTTCAACTGTGCCACCTCTGCAAAAAGACTGGGGTGAGCACGGTATATACCTATTAAAGCTCTGAGCTGAGGTTTGGAGTAGAAGCAATTCACTGAAATTCATGCCCAATGGTAGCTTGCCTTCATCTTCTTTTTTTCTTCCCCCATTTTAAAGCCCACCTTTTGCTGACTGGCCAAATACGAAAGCCCTTCAAGAATTAAAAAAGTAAAATAAAATTCTAAGCACTCGTTTAGGCTATTACGTTAAAGAATCGCAAAGGCCTACATGTGGAAAACCTACAGGGCAAGAAAAGCAAACGAAAGCATGGTAGATACACATTTAGCTGACACTCTGAAGCGGATTTTCTATTCCTGAGAAAAGGAGTAATTGTACTGCAGAGCTCTTTTTCAGACTAACTCTTCTGTGTCTAATAATTATTGGAAAATTTAGGGAGACCCTAGGCAGAGGGCCAAGAGCAAAGGTTTTGGAAGCACAGAGTTCTAGGTTCATATCTGGGCTGTGTCATCTCCTCATTATGTGATTTGAAGCCAGTTAGTTTCTTTATCCTGCTCAGCCTGTTTCCTCATTTGCAAAAGGGGAACCTTAGCAATTATCTTAGAAGATTGTTATGCTTAAAGACATAATACATACAAGGTGTGCAGTATAAGGCTTGGAGGTTTTTTTCTTTTTTTTTTTTTTTAATTGCTGTGTTGACCTGATTGACATTTTCTGCTAATCTGAGAATAATTAAAGATGAAAAAGGAAAATCTCAAGGATTATTAAAATTTCCAAACAGCCATGGTTTTCTACACTCCCCTGCTTCTTCATGGAAGAGAAATAATTGCTTTTAGATGGTGGATCTTAGGTACCATGGAAACAAGAGTTGAAAAGACTTCGAGTAAACAGAAATCAAGCAGCTGAGCCTGAGTTTTGTCTTAAAAATGTAACCATAAAATTTTGAGCAGATCAAGGTTTGTACGGAATTTTGAAGGTGACACAGGTATGTATTATTATCTTACCCAATCAAGAACTTCTGAATATTGAAAATTTCTGAATCACCTAACTTATGCTGTCTTCCACTTTTCTGTTTCTTATATCATATATATGCAAGAAATGCAACATGGAAATGCAAAATGCAAAATGCAAAATGCAATTATAGAAAGGCAAAGAGTAATGGTAATGAATCATCTTGAATGGGTACATTTTGTAACCATCGGTGGCATAGCCATGCTCAGTAAATACAAATAATTGTCTGTTTCCTATTTAATGGTTTCATAATTTAAAACGAAGAATTTTCTGAGTAGGAAAAGACCTTTTTCTTTTTTCAGTTTTATTGTTTTGTAGTTTTTCAATGTAAAGGTATCTTTGACAGAGATTTTATTAAATGCAGTTCATCTTTCTTAGTTGCAAAGGGATGTAGCTGATTGTCACTAAATATGCTTACCAATATTATTGTTAGGCAGAGGTATCTGTAAAAACAAATTTGTTTGCAATGACTTTTCTGTTTTCTCATCTGATAACCAGTTCGATTTTTTTTAAGTGCCAAGAAAACCTCTCTGATTTGCAATATATTTCAAGACTTAATGAATTCTACCATTTCTTGCTATTAAGAACCACTAAGGCCCTAACAATTCTATAGTCAGACTCTATTCAGTGGAGTGTTTAGGACACAAGTTGCAGACTGATTCGAGCTTAAGGGAATAAAAACCCCACAAATGCCTCTATTTCAATTCCATTCACAATATTTCTGATCTCACAGGAAAGCAAAAAGCTCTAATATAAAAGGTCTACAACTTTCCACCCAATATTTGTCCATATTGGAGATTTATGATAGCAAGCAAAGAAATGCAATAAAGTAGTATGGGCTTTTTTTTTTTTTCAGGTTTCATTATTTATTATGGAAATAATACATTGGTGGGATTGAAAAAAAAATCAAACAATAAAAAGTCTCTTTATCACCCCAGATTCTAAGCTGTCAACTGCTTGTTGTGTATTTCTCCAGAAAAATTCAATCCATATTCAAATATATGTGCGTTCTCTTTCTTTATTCAATGGGAACCTATCACATGCATTGTTCTGTACTTTGGTTTTCATGAAAAATTTTATCTGAGAGATTTTTCCACAGCTTCACATGTGGAACAACTTCATTGTTTTAAAAATTATCACAGAATTCCATCCTAGGGATGAACCGTCCTTGGTATGTAACTGCAACAAGGGTGTAGTAGACAACTTTGTACGCAAATCTTTGTGCACATTTGGAATTTTATTTTCAGATAGTTCCTAGACTTGTAATTAGTGAAAGGTGTACACCTTTCAACATTGACGGTATTTTCAAATTGGCCTTCGAAAAGATTGTACCAATTTATACCCCCATTAACAAAGTTAATGCCTTTCACCAACACTGTATAGTAACAAATGTTTTGATCCTGACAACATCTCCCTAGATGCTTATTTATCATTTGCATTTCTTTTTCTGTATCTTCATGTTCAAAATCTGCTCAATTTTCCATTGGATGGCCGGTCTTTTCCTTTTTGCAATTTTTTTTATTTCAGGAAATTATGGGGGTACAAACATTTGGGTTACGTGTTATGACTTTGCCACAACCCAACCATGATTTGAGACATGACCTTCTCCACCCCCGCCAACACTCACCGCATCCATTAGCTGTGAGTTTACCCACCCCCAAGGCCCCTACCCCAAAAGAATATTATACTGTGTGAGCAGCTTAGTGTTGATCAGTCAGTGTCAGCTTGATGGCGAGTACATGTGGTGCCTATTCTTCCATTCTTGTGACACCTCACTTCGGAGGTTGGGCTCAAGCTCTATCTGGGAAAATATAAGAGGGGCTAGATCACCGTCGTTTCTTATAATTGAGTAATATTCCGTTGTATACATATACCATATTTTATTAATCCCCTCGTGGATTGACGGGCACTTGGGTTGTTTCCACATCCTTGCTATAGCGAGTTGTGCTGCCATAAACATTCGAGTGCAGATGTCTTTATTATAGAATGACTTTTGTTCCTTTGGGTAGATGCTTAATAGTGCTGTTGCTGGATCAAATGGTAGTCCTACTTGTAGGTCTCTGAGGTATCTCCAAATTCTTTTCCACAGAGGTTGCACTAATTTGCAGTCCCACCAGCAGTGTAAGAGTGTTCCCATCTCTCTACATCCTCGCCAGCATTTGTTGCTTTGGGATTTTTTGATACAGGCCAATCTTATTGGAGTTAGGTGGTATCTCCTTGTGGTTTTGATTGGCATTTCCCTAATGATTAGAGATGTTGAGTTTTTTTTTTTTTTTAATATGTTTGCTGGCCATTATTCTGTCTTCTTTTGAAAAGTTTCTCTTCCTGTCCTTCACCCATTTATTGATGGGGTTGATTTTTTTCATGTTGATTTTTTTGAATTCTAGATAGATGCCTCAGTCTTTTTCTTAAATACAGTTTAGGAGCTATTTATTAAATTAGTCCTTTGGCTAATATATATCTATGGATAATATAACTAGTTTTTTAAATCTGTTCCTTGGTTTTGTTTGTGGTTTACTTGCTTTGGATATTTAATTTAATAATGCTTTCCTGTAAGGCTTATAGATTTTGTGTCTTATTTAAAAAGGCTTTGCACACCACTGAAACTAACCAACCAACCAATAGACTGCCAAAATTTTCTCCTAGTGACGATGGTTATGATGATGACTCTAAGCCCTAACAGCTAGAATTTATGTTATTCTACAGAATTAGACAGCATTAAAGCTTGCTTTGTTTATTTTTATATTTTCCAACTGCCCATCTCGTCATCTCAACCCATGTACTGAATAAACTCTTTTCCTCATTGGTTGAAAAACCAATCTTTATCACATTCTAAAAAGTCTTAGGTCTTTGAGTATTTCCTGGTCTCCATTGTAACCCATTAATCTGTGTGTCTTGTCCTTTGCTAAGATCAAACCCTTTTAATTTCCTTAGCTTTATACTACCTTTATAAAGAGCTGGGGTTCCTTCTTCATTCTACTACTATTCCAGAATTCTCCCAGCTATTTTCACAAATCATTTTTCATAAACTGTTGGTGACATTATAGGTTCATTTTTTTTCCCTTCGAAACTGGCTAACTTTTCTAGATATGCAAAATCATGCCATGTGTCTTAAATGATTTTTTCCAGTTTCTTTACAATTTTTACACCTATTCATTATTTGTCTTGTCTAATAGCACTGGCTAGTAGGTTAGAACAATACTAATTAATACTGGTATCCGTGGGCATCTTTGGCTTTTTCCTATATTTAAAGGTAATATTTACCTGCTTCTAGTATGGCAACTTTTGCCTGGATGCTGCCTTTCTTGTAAAATTCGAGATGAAAATGAAAGCCAACAAAAAGTTCTATTGCATTTCACTCTATTCCTGAATCTTAGGAGTCCTGTGCTAGCATTGGCTCGCCCAAATCTTCCCTAACTCTGATCCATCCCTCTTGAATCTGAATGAAAACATGCCATGTATTTTATTTTACAGTTACATTAAAAGGTAGTTTCGTTCATCAGTGCATGTATAATTATATTAATTAATTTTGTGTAGAAATATAGAAAATAAATGTTTTGTAGAAAGCAATCTGTGTGTGTGTGTGTTTCCAACAAAGCATAGCATAAAGTTGGTAGGAGGACTCAATATCAGAGCAGTTTTGCTTTTATTCATGATCTTCCCACACAGGCATTTTTATTAGCTTGGGAAAGGCACATGTTGTAACTTTCACTTTAGCTTTTGTGATTTCTTTTCTTTTCCCTCTTATCATTAAAAGCTTATGGGCTTGAAATCTGTACAAATAAATGAGCTGAAACAAATAAAACTCAATGCACTCGAGATTTCGAAGACATCTGGTGGAGTTATTTTCTGAGTAATTAGAGCAAGAGGTGGGACAATTCCCTCAAGTAAGCTACCCCGCAATCGGAGACCCAGTTATTTCCGCAGTTATCAGCTTGAATTCAGTGAGCATATTGATTTGCAAAATGACAAGCAATTATGTACGAGTCGCCACCTGATTTTCTAAGACTGTTTCTGTTACAAAGTATGTGCCCCACATGCTTTTATAAAAGTTGCCTTTTCTCAGTCCTTTCATAGCCTATTCTTTTTCTTTATGTCCCATCACCTCAATGTGCTCTTGATATTTTAGGGACATTGAAAGTACTGTGCTCCCTCGTGCTAGTCTCTGCTCGCCCCCGGTTAATCCAACACTTGGGCATAAATATGAATTACTTACCATTTCGGTTTTGAAAATGTATATCCATTTTAATATCTATGAAGAATAATGAAAGTATCTAAATGCTTTGATTTTTGTCTTATTAGTCACACTTTAGCTTGGACATGTTTAACAACGAAGCCTTAATACTTAAGATATATGTCAATATTATAAAATCATAGATCTGGAGGAGATCTGAAAGCTCAAAGAGTTATTCTCCCTGTTGTGGAGCAAAAACATTTAAACCATCATAGAAAGGTAGCTATCTTTCCAATTCGGAAGGATTCTAGAAGATTCCACAACTATCCTAAGTTATCCACTGTAGAGTAAAAAATTGCTATCAAGGAAGTTTCCTTATAGTTAATCCAAACCCCACAGAGGTTATTGCAATCTGTTTTATCTTTTACTCACCTCTAGGGTTTTATCTTTAAGGGTGATATTTACAGAGCAAGAATGTCAGGAGTTTAACCATGCCAGGGGCAAAGACATTCTGACCAAGACCCACCCAGAAAGTAGCTACATAAACCATTTCTCCTGTTCCTGGATCCTATACTATCACTGTTCTCAATCACCTCAATTCACCTTTAGATAAGAGTTAGAGAGTTAGGATTCCTTTCTGGATGTAAATCAGTGATACAGGATAATTGGAATCTACAACATTTATAAATTCCTTTAAAAATATATAAGGGAAAACTATGTACCTGAATTAACATTAGACAGTGATGTACTCAAGTTCAATTTATCCTAGTTGAACGTGCTCCCCAGATCTAAGGGTATTTAAGATCTGACAATTACACAGGTACGGTTCAAGGACATCTTTTACTGGGGCATTTACCATTATTTCAGTCTGTTTATTCACATTATTTGTCTTCTTAAATCATGAATCAAGTTTTAATTTCACACAGTGCAACAAGAACCAAGTCAAGATTTATTCATCGCATTTTACTTTGCAATGCATGGAACAAGATCACCAAATCTTAACCAAACCGATTGAAAACTCTTTGCCAAAGGATAACAACTCCATTTGCAACTTCACTGATTGAAATAATAGCACGACACGGGCCAAAGGAGTCAGTGAGTGGGTCTTGAACTGCAATCCAGATGCAGAGGGAAACTTACCGGAGGTTTCGTCTACCCGCTCGTCTACTATGTGGTCCTTCTGATGAACCCACTCGCTGTTGCACTTGAAGTAGATCTGAGTGGCAGGGCTGGCTTTGCAATACAGGTTCACGGGCTTGTTCTTCACGATGTAAGCTTCTTCAGGCTCGATGAGGAAATGCGGCAGAGGCTCAGGGGGGTCAGATGGAAAAGTTTCTGGGAGCTCGTGAAAAAAGTCATCGTCTACGAAACAAGAAGAAAGTGAAAAATGGTCAAAATATTGTAACAACTTGAATTTTACTTGCTCGTCATGCAAAAATGATGACTTGTAAATGAACAATTAACATTAAATAATATTAAATATTAACAATGAATATTAATTAAACCATATTAAAATTAAGGGATGTGAATGCCTGCTTTGTGCCAGGTGCCAGGCAGTATGTTAGATCTATTGATCGGCTGCTCACAATAAAGGATCTGAGTTTTTATTCTCCTTTTTACACAGGGCAAAACTCAACAGCAGGGAGGATGGGTCAGTTGCCCTGAGCACACAGGTCATGAACAGCAGACCTGAAACTGGAATTCAAGTTTGTCTCGGTCAAAAACTGTGATTTTCCTAATGTATCACAACGCTTCCCAATCCGCAGTGTTACCCTTTGAGAGCAGACAAAAGCAAAAGCAAATTCATAAGGCAAGTTTCTTCGAAAAGCATAGTCTTATAGACAAATCTTTGCAAAGAGCGGAATAGAAACACCAGAAACATGAATTAAGGATCTTTCAGTTCAGATTCAAACCTATTGTTATTTTCAAAAGATATCACTGTGCAAAATATTCATTCGTTCATTCATTCAGCCAAAAAAATATTTATTGAGCTCAGAATTATGCTAAGGAGCCACAGCAGAGTCTAGAGTCTAGAACTGCTATTTAGTCTTATTTTGAAACTATACCTCAAGCGTCATGTGGTGCTATGTAACTAGTAACACCTAATCTCCTTAGAATATCACTCAGTGTTATCATGACGAGCAATAGTCTCATTTTGATAGAGCTGAAAATTAACAAATATATTGCTTCCACCCTGATGTTCCAATACCATTGAATAAACAAAACCTAAAAAACACTTGAGATGTTTGCACACCTTGAGGTACATTTTTAAGTTGGGTTTTGCATGATTCCAAATAAAAAGTCAAAAATCATAAAAGTTTTTTTTTTTTTTTTTTTAAATAAAACCTACTATCATGTTTTACAAAAGTCAAGGTAAAAAGAGTCTTTCCAATACCCTGTAGATAAGTTAAGCCAGATAATTATCTTCCTATGAGGGACAGAGGAGAACAAAACTATTATTAAGTCCCCAAATTGGTTAAGTATCCTAGGCTAATATGTAAGGTTAAAACTCTGAGTTGAAAATTAAAAGTTCTTTAAAAGTACATATATGCATTAGCAAATAGAGGATGTGGCATTAGCAAAGACTGGTTCCTAAGATGTCACCTTGAAATTCATTACATTATTTATTCAGTTGTTGCCCTATTTGGGGAGATAGCCATTGCTGAAGTGGACATCTGTCCCCTAAGAAACCTGGCCTGGGACTTTTTCCATCTAAGTCATGGGATAGCTGTCAAAAGTAATGATGTCTGGTCTCCACCAATCTTTTTGCAGTAAAAATCGACTTTACTTGCTTCACACACAAAACTAGCTTTCAAAGCTGCTGCACAATTGTAAATTCCTGACACTGAAATGGAAGTGATGTTTGCTGCAGCTAGCTTGCTTTCTCACTTTACTGCCTTAATATGCTTTCTTTTGGCAGGGCATCATTTCTAGTTTTTCCATTGTTGAACATCAAGGACCCAAACTGTCAGCTCACTAAAGAATAACCTTGTTTCCATCAATTTCAGTTCCTTCAGTCAATATGCAAGAACTCTCAAGACTGCTTAAATAAACATAGCTCAGAAAGGCAAAGGCAGGAGGAACTGAACTATTGACAAATCCATCAGCATGAAACCGATGTCTTGAAGGCCTTATGCAGTTTTTTTTTCCTTTGAAAGCACTTACTATGTTATGATGTATGTTCAGATAATCAATGAAGCGCCACAAAATACGAGACTTACATTCTACAGATGGTTACCTGTTGTTTTTAATTATTATTATTCATGAAAGCAGTCAACTATATTTTATTTTTTTACTATGGGTGTATGTACACACTAAAACATGTGAATGCATTTCATAACTATATATTTATTTAAATACGCAAATTATAAAGAGCCTTTCTTTCAGCCATTGTTTCAGAAGGTGAAACTTGCTCCTTTGAAAGGAATGACTGCAAGATATCAGATGATCGCATACTACCTTACTCTTTTCAAAAATGTAGCAAAAGTGTTTATACATTCATACACTGCAGAAAAACTTCATAGAAAGGCACTAAAAATTGATTATCCTGTCTTGTCAAGCCATGTATCTCTTTCTTCTCATTATTTATTATAAACTACTGAAAAGACTATCAGAAGCTGAGAAATATGTTTTCAAGGCGAAAGTCACTCTATTAAGTGCCGAGGTTAAAAAATGATTTAATATTTAGAAAAAGTATAAGCAAACTAACTTTATATTTCCTTAATTTTGAGTTTTAAGACACGATGATCACTACAAGTAAAGAGAAATAAACCTACTTCTTTTTGGTTTTTTTTAGATTTCAGTACATCTCTATTACTCATTGATCAAAGAAGTAGACAATCACTACGAACGTAGAATATCTAAACAACACCATCAACCAACTTGATCTGATTGACATTTATGGCACACTCCACACTAACAAGAGCAGAACACACATTATTTTTAAAGATATATATTACATTTACCAAGGACTATATTCTGGGCCCTAAAAAATGCTCAAAAAGTTAGAATTCAAGTCAACACAAAATATATTCTCTGACCAAAATGAAATTAAATTAGAAAACAGTGTTAGAAAGATCTGTGGAAACTCATCAAATATTTAGAAATAACATACTTCTAAGTGAACCACTGGTCAAAAAGAAATAAAAAGGGAAATTAGAAAATAGTTTCAACTGAAGGAAAATCCAAATGTAACATATCAAACTTTGTGATAGGCCATTAAACAGTACGTAGGAGTTAGTTTATAGCACTAAATGCCTACATTAGAAGGTTAATGATGTCATTTTTCACCTTAGAAAACTAGCAAAAGAAGAGTGAATAAAACCCACAGTAAGAATAAAGCAATAATAAAGATCAGATCAGAAATCATCAGAATAAAAATCAGAAAAACAATAGGGAAAATTAATGAACTAAAAAATTGTTCTCTGAGAGTATTGGTAAGAATGAAAAAGCCATACTGATCAGTAAAAAAAACAGAAAATGCAAATTACCAATATCAGAAATGAGAGAACTGGTGATATCTCTACAGAATCTACAAATATTAATGATAGAGTGGATTTTATGAACAATTTTATGTGAATAAATTCAACAGCTTAGACCAAGATAAACAATTTCCTCAAAAGACACAAACTATCAAAACCCACTCAAGAATAAATAGATAACCTTAATAGCCCTATGTCCATTAAAGAAATTGAATTTATAGTTAAAAAACTCTCCTACAAAGAAAACTCCAGACCCAGTTGGTATTACTGGTGAATTCTGTGTTAAAAAATTAATAATAACGATGTTCCACAAACTCTTATGGAAGATTGAAAATGAGCAAAGGCTTCCTAACCCATTCTACGAGGGTGGCATTATCTTGATAGCTAAACCAAACAAAGACATTGTAAGAAAAGAGAACTACAGACCAACACACTTGTGAACACGAATGCAAACATTCTAAACAAAATTTCAGCAACTTGAATCCAGTAATACACGAAAATAATACATCATAACTATCATGTAAGGTTGCTTTCACATTAGAAAAGCAATGATAATTCACCATATGAGTAAGCATAAAAGAAAAACCATTTTAGCATCGTAACAAAAAGCATTTGACAAAATTCAAAATTTTTTTCATAACTTTTTTGGCATTTATTATTTTAATATTATTAAATCCTCAAGTATAAGTGGCTTGCAATCTTTCAACTTTTTAAAGTATTTTTTAATGTTTTCACTTTTAATATTTTTTAATTTCAAAGTATGACAGGGGTACAAATATTTTTGGTTACATGGATCACTTTTATAATGCTTGAGTCATGGTTATAAGTGTGCCTGTCACCCAGATAGTGGTCATTGTACCCATTAGGTAGGTTATTGTCCATTCCCTTTTCCCCCATCCCTTGCTCCATTTCCCTTGAGTTTTACTTCCCTCTATGCACGTGTGCTCATTAGTTAGTTCCAATTTAATAGGGAGCACATGTGGTGTTTGTTTTTCCATTGTTGAGATACTTCACTTAGGAGAATGGTCTCCAGTTCCAACCAAATTGTTGCAAAAGGCATTAACTCATCCTTCTTCACGGCTGAGTAGTATTCTATAGGCTACATATACCACATTTTGTTAATCCACTCATGAATTGATGGGCACTTGGGTAGATTCCACATCTTTGCATTTGCGAATTGTGTTGCAATAAACATTCGAGGGTAGGTGTCTTTTTGATAAAATGATTTCTTTTCCTTTGGGTAAATACCCGGTAGTGGGATTGCTGGATTAAATCGTAGGTCGACTTTTAGTTCTTTGAGGTATCTCCATACTGTTTTCCATAGAGCTTGTACTAATCGCAGTGTAGAAGCGTTCCTTTTTCTCTGCATCCGTGCTGGCATCTATTCTTTTTGGACTTTTTAATAAAAGCCATTCTAACAGGTGTAAGGTGAGATCTCATTGTGGTTTTAATTTGCATTTCCCTGATGATTAGTGACGTTGAGCACTTACTCATATTTATTGCCCATTTGTCTATCTTCTCTTCCAAAGCTTCTGATCATATCTTTTGCCTACTTTTTGAAAGGGTCATTTGATTTTTATTGCTGATTTGCTTGAGTTCTTTGCAGATTCTGGTTATTAGCCCTTTATCAGATAAACAGCTTGTGAATATTTTCTCCCATTCTGTAGGTTGTCTATTTGCTCTGTTGATTATTTCCTTGGCTGTGCAAAAGCTTTTTAATTTCATCAACTCCCATTTATTTACTTTTGTTGTTGCTGTGATTGCCTTTGGGGTCTTGTTCATAAATTCTTTGCCTACGTCAATATCTAGAGGAGTTTTTCCTACATTTTCCTCTAGAATTCTTATGGTTTCACGCTTTACATTTAAGCCCCTTATTCAGCTTGAATTAATTTTTATGAATGATAAGAGACAGGGGTCCTATTTCATTCTTCTGATGTGGCTATCCAATTTTCCCAGCACCATTTCTTGAACAGGGCTTCTTTTCCCCAGTGTATATTGCTGTCTGCTTTGTCAAAGATCAGTTGGCTATACGTAGGTGGTTTTATATCTGAGTTTTCTGCTCTGTTCCATTGGTCTATGCCTCTATTTTTGTGCCAGTACTATGCTGTTTTGGTTACTATAGCTTTGTTTGGTTTGAAGTTACATACAGTATTGATTTTTCAAGGTGTTTGTTAACAGTTAAAATGCAACTCGTTAAGGAATGATTTCTATCATTAGAAATGTTTTCTTTATATGATAAATCCAGTGTTTGTTTTACATACCATTCTATTAATAGTTTCTGCAGAACCCATCTCTTCGTTAGTCTAGAGAGATGCCTTAACCAACCACAGCATATTAGTTTGTTAATATTTCTTATAATATTATCTGTGCCCTGGATGAATGCCCATTAGTCAATATGGCATGTCATTTCTATACTCAATGCAGATATTGCAAATGATATTAACAAAGAAAATCAAGACCCTAAATTAGTATATATGTATGGCGGGATACATATGACAAAATGCAAATGCGCTGATTATCACTGGTCTCACGGGGTATTGTGAAATCCTCGCCTTCCTCACTTGGAACAGATGGCCTGGGTACCATACTCAACCGTGGAAGTTGGCCCAGATAATAACTTCCTCACCATCAAGCTACGCAAGCTAAGGTAATTCTGATTCTTGTTCTAGACAAAAATAACAAGTGTCAGCATTAATTCTCAGATATAGTGGTATTTTAGAAAGTGTCCTTTTATGAAATTTTATCTAAAAAATTTTCTTTTCTAGAGTAAGTTTTGGAAATTCAACAAGCAAGCCAACTCTCCTCAAGCAAAATAATAAAGGAAAACTTCTGAGTATGTAAATATCCAGCATGGCTGTATCTATATGTATTTAATGAGAAAAAAATGATCAGCTGCAAATGCTATTTACTCTACGTGAATGTTTAGCTCTCAATGCATTTACTCTGACATATATGGGGGGATCTTAATTTTTGGCTTTGGCAACCAGTTTTCTGCAACTATTACCCATTTTCCAAAAACTAGAAACATAGAACAAATGCTTAACACTAGAAATGAAAACTCTTTGAAGAAAAGGACTGTGTTGGTTTTTATTTCCATTTTCCATACATCTAGTATAGTGACAGGCATATTATATCGGGTCAGAAAAAATGTTATAAATGCATGAATATTATACTAAATGGCAACTTTGATCATTCCTAAGAGATCCACAAGGGAATTTAGAATTTATGGTGCCTCAAATTCATTTACAATTGTAAGACATCATAACAATAGTAATATTAACGAACAGGAATGGCTGGGTACAAAATTTGTGCGGCCCAGTGCAGAATGAAAATTCACAGACTCTGATTAAAAATTTATTAAGAATTCTGAGATGAGGCCGGGCGCGGTGGCTCACGCCTGTAATCCTAGCACTCTGGGAGGCCGAGGCGGGTGGATCGCTCGAGGTCAGGAGTTCGAGACCAGCCTAAGCAAGAGCGAGACCCCGTCTCTACTAAAAATAGAAAGAAATTATATGGACAACTAAAAAAAATCTATATAGAAAAAATTAGCCGGGCATGGTGGCGCATGCCTGTAGTCCCAGCTACTCGGGAGGCTGAGGCAGTAGGATCGCTTGAGCCGAGGAGTCTGAGGTTGCTGTGAGCTAAGCTGACGCCACGGCACTCACTCTAGCCTGGGCAACAAAGTGAGACTCTGTCTCAACAAAACAAACAAACAAACAAAAAAAAAACAAAACAAAGAATTCTGAGATGAGGACAGCAGAATGTTCAGTTAAATTAAGCCCTGGTCCTGTGTGACAGGCACAGGTCACACGCCCACGAAGCTGCCTCTGTCTACCAATGTCAAGTAACTGAGCAGTCCACTGCACGGTAAGTCTGAAAAATGAAATTACATCTGCATCAGTGGATATTCATTTTGGAACTTATATGGTGTTTCCCAGTTTCTTATGGTGGTTAGATGTTTTCTAGAAGACTTATTTTTTCAGACTGAGAAACTCAGGCTCCAATCAATTTTCTAAGCAAGCGTGTTTGCAATAGGGTACAAGTGAAGGTGTGTGATTTTATCTGTTCCTGGTATTCCCTTTTGGTGTACTTCAATGCCCAAAACAAGCGAAATCCCTGCCATACTGCGATTTTAACTCTTTCAGGTCACTACAAGACTGCTGAATACATGGAATTAAGAAAGTTTGAGATTCTCCCTTGAGCTGGTAGGCTATTTAATAAGCTAAATTCCTCACATACACTCACTTACTACATTGTAGTATAGTTACTACTATACTACAAAACAAAACAAAACAAAACAAAACAGCTTTCCGTTACTATTAAGGCCATGCTGTAAAACTTAAAGCTGGAAAAGAACGATTTGATTTTTTCAGCAGGGCATCAATGAGTGTACCCTCTTACCATTTTATCTCTTTATGTAAATATCTGAAGGAGTGACACAGGATGGTAAGAGGAAATTTGTGAACAGCAACTTCAGACTTCGAACTTAATTCCGGCAACGAGCCACAGGTATCCTAAGTTGTTATATTTTGTACAAATGTGCACCTACGCTGTTGATGTTGACTGCATTACATTATTTGGGAAAAATGACGTGATTAAATTGCTAAACAAGTTTTTTACATGCTTGTTGTTCATTCAGATTCACAAAGTAGAATTTCCAAAGTTGCTTTTGTTCTATACATTGAATTCGCTATTAACTTAAAGCTTTTCTTACTTAGATGTAATGTTATTATTCATTTTACCTTCCTGTAACATCTGACTTAATTTTCTCCTTTCTACTATTACTCAGTAATGACATTCCAATAGTGGTGCCCTTTTTATCTTGGTATCAGTAAATCTCAGTATTTTCTTTTCTGTGATTTCATACAGGCCTTCTTTTTTCATTTACATCCAAGAAGAGAAAGCTTTGCACCATGTATTATTTTTATAGACTTTCATTCCACCTAATTCTTGACAAGAAAATATTATGCTCTGAACATCAATCTAGGAAGCTTTAGGTTGCTGGTTTTATTGCTATATTTCAAGTCTTAATTTTCATCAACTTGATACATAAGTTTCTATATTTCTGAATCATAAGACTTAAGCTATTATTGCTTATATCATAAAATATAGGACCATTATCTCTTTGTTTGAGACCTGAAGCATATTCTTCTGAAATGGAATTTACTTCCAAATGATTCAAGAGCGATTTAAAATGAATGACTGCAGAGCTAATTTTATCTGCATTTGGCCACCCATCCATCAGAGAGATAATTCATGATATATTACCACAAAAGGCAGCTGGAATTAACTATTTGAATGAGACTCCAGCTTATTTTTAATATTTTGATTAAAATATCCTTTGAAAGACAAAGACTATGGTGTACATTTCAAGCAACATATTAACGGATTCATCATTTAAATTCAAGTAGTTGAATATATAAAGCTGTAAATGTAGCGCACAATTTCGAAGTACTGAATGATTTCCAACTTCAAAAAAAAAAAAATCATTCTTTTTTTTTTTTTTGCTTTTAAAGAAGTACTTGCCAAATCATGCCCATACATTATTAATAGTGATATAAAGTTAACATGCTTTCTGACACGCACTTACTTATGAAGCAGAGGTACCTCCTTTCTGCCCTGTTTAAGCCTTCGTGGTCTCTGAGTTTTACGAACATAAAATCCTCCTGGATATTCCCCTGCCTACTGTCTCTACCTCTACCATGTAGTCTATATTGGGCTCTTAGAAGAGATTTTCAAAAACACAGTTACGCCCTTCAAATAATTTAATAAATGCAATGTAACATAATGTCTTATTGCAAAAGAAACTTATCTTTGCTTATCAGATTAGCTAAAACATTGAATGATTGATGAAGAGTTGAGGAAACATCACTTGCATATACTGGCTGGACTATAAATGGGTATCCCAGTAGAGACAATATTGACAATATAAATGAAAATTAAATCTCTGCATACCTCCCCCAATAGGCTATCCTGCTTCTTGGACTCCAAATTACAAATAGAATAACATCAAAATGCAAACATATATGTGCTCCAAGAGGTTCACTACAGTATTGTTCATTTTTTTAAAAAAATATATGATATGTTCCAACAAAAGGCAGCTAGAATTAGCTATTTGAATGAAACTGAGAACAACTGACCATCAACTGAGGAATGATTAAATAATTTCTGAAATATCCAACAAAGAGAACACTGGCCAATAAAAATTAGAAGGCAGATTTGTTAAGTGTTGACCTAGAAATACATCCATTATTTACTAAGCAAATAAAGCAAGATTTTAGCCAATTTGTATAGAATTGGAAAGAACACACACACACACACACACACATCACAAGAAGCAAAAGGGAAATCCTAGAAGCTGATGCATAAAACTATTAGCAGTCGTTATGTCTGGGGAGAAGGACTAGAAGGCTTTATGGGGAATGTTAACTTTTTATTTGAAGCAGATTTTTCAAATCCTAGCTTAAGGATGATTTCTATTTTTTCTGATTTTTTTGAGCCTTTATTCAAATTGAAGACAGAGAAACTAAACATTCCTCAGTGCAAACTATTGCTTCAGTCTAGTATAACCACTGTAAGTTTCTTCACTAAATGCAATCTTCCCAAATCAATTATACTGATTCTTTTACAGAAAATTAAAATGTGTCCACTAAAACTCGTGTCTACATACCATGTTACTTGCAAGTACAGTATATAGCATTTACTTAATTCTTCCTGGCTTCATCTCATTTTTCTCTTATTTTATTATCGCCCTCATTTTCCAATCCCTGTGACCTCTGACTTCAGACTAACACAGTTTACTATCTTTCTCATATTTTGCCCAAAAATCAATATTTGTTGATCATCTTTTCTGTGCTAGGACTGTCTTTAGCTATTGTAGCTGAAGTCACACTTTATCTTTCAATGAAGTCTTTTTACTTATAAGAAGAAATCATGAAATAGAAGGTATTAAATGAATCATATTGAGTTTATAATAGAAATTGGTCTCTTAGTCTGCTTATGTAAGTATCATGTTTATAATTAATTTCTAATTCATTAGTGCTTGATTGTCACTTTGAAAGTGCTTAATTTTAGGATGTCGGAAAGGTTGACTATGTGGAGAGCCTTGCAGAGGGAATTAAGGCAAAGTTCTACCATTTTCTTACTCTCTATTAACGGTTAGAGGTGCAAATCCTGTACTATGACCTTAGATTTTGAAGAATATAAAAAGATTACCCAGAACAATGCTAAAGAAACTCAGCAATTATTGACAAATAAATAAGACAACATCAATTTAGGGCTCAGCCTTCCTAACTAACCAATAATAATGATTTATAGCACAGAAGAATCGAATAAAGATTTTTAAATTCAATATTAGAACATAGTCACATGACACATACTGATTTTTTTTTTTTTTTCCCCCTGGAAAACTCTCCGTGATGGTCAATTTCATGTGTCTGCTTGGCCAGGCTATAGTGCTCAGTTGCTCCAACATTAATCTAGGTGTTGTTATAAAGGCGTTCTGTAGACATGATTAAGCCCCTAATTAGTGACCCTAAGTTAGGGAGATTGTCCTAGACAATCTAGATGTGCCTGATTCGGTCAGCTGCAAGGCCTTAATAGCAGAGCCGAGGCTTCCTAGCCCTAGATGAGTGTTTGACTGAATAATGGGGACTGTCAAATGGCCAAGCTGGCACCATCACACTGTCCCCACAGCTTCATCCTCACCCTCTGTCGTAGCTCTTCTTCATTCCTCAGATCTCAGTTTGAACACCCCCTTTCCCCTGGATGCCCACCCTGTCCTGGTACACAAGCCCCTGCCACCCTCTCCCACTGCTCTCTGCTGTTGCCCTTGATCACGTTTCTCCTGCTAGACGGCAAGTTCAGAGGGCAAAGGGCAGTGCCCATCTTACTCAATTCTGCATAACCCACGTCTAGTCCAGTGCCTGGCAGAGATTTCAGGATTTTTTTTTTTTTTCCTTCACTTTCCATTGTTGTTCCCAAAGAGGCTCTAAAGGATAAAACAGAAGTGTATAGGAATTACTCTGTTAATCCACATCATGAGACTTTGGAAGAAATCCTTATATACAACAGAAATATACATATTTAAAAAACTGTTCCTTTGGTTTATATAAAGTATGTATCCAGTTCCCATATTAAAAAAAAATTGTATTTATCTTCTACGTAAATCTTAATGCCATCTGTCACCAGGTGCACATAGCCTTGGATTAAATGGATTCCCTCACTAAATAATCGACGTTGAATCTAAAACAAGTTGTGAGTGGGAAATGAGATGATGCCTGTGATTCCAGTGCCTCTTGAACTTTTTGGCTTCATTTTACGCTTGAATTCATTGCCCTGCTCTCTCCTTTTGGAAACCTTCTCTTCTTTTGGGGACTGTGCCTAAGCACTATATTGCTTCCCATCCTACCTCTGTGACCTTTCTCTTTCCTCTGTGCTGCCTGGAAACAGTCAGACACGTACCAGGGTTTCTCTTTTAGTCTCTCCCTCAGGCGTCTCATCCCAACAGTGGCTTCAAATTATCAGATCATGTCACAGACACAAACTTTCATTCCACACCCCACTCCCTGCTTCTTAAAGCCCTTATGCCTTTGCATTGACTGGGAATGAAATCAGACTCTTTGCCAAGGCGAAGAAGGACTCACCTGGTCTGATGACTGCTGGCCTGTAAGTCTCATTGTCAAGCCTCTGACCTTCCATCATCATGCTTGAGACAGAGAGACTGACATTTCCATCTCTGAATGCACCAAACTCACTCCCACCCTGGGGCATTTACACTTTCCCTTCCCTTCTCTAGGAGGGATATTCCCTGTCTTTATTGCTATTTAGGTTTCAGCTCAAGACGTCTCCTGTACAATCCTGGAGATTCACGACCACCCGTATCCCCAAGTCTATTTCTCTTTCCAAGAATATGCCATTCTATTTCATTTCTTCTTATCATCTAACACTATCTCAAATTAGCATATTTACTGAGTTCGCGTTTATTTTCTCTCCCTTCCCATAAAACAGAGTTTTTGTGGGATCAGAAACTTTTACCATTTTGTTCAACACTCAACATCAGATGTACTTATCTGTCCTCTAAAACTAGCTTCTCCTTTTGACTCAGCTCGTTGTTTCTGATAAGATCATCCAAAAGCTTGGAACTCTGCTCTCCACTGGGTCCCATCCATTGACAAGTACAGTCAGGGCATATGGCTCCAGATTCTCACTCATCCTCAACTTCCCTTCTCCTTTTCATCTCCAGAACTCAATGTGAGGCCCTTATTCATTTTTATTTTGATTATTGAAGAGTTTGATATGATCTGACTTGCTCTAGAAACTTTCCTCTCTCAATTCTGTCTACACCATATCACACTATATTAGCATTCTTACCTGAATGCGGAATGGTAACAATTTTTGCTGGAAACTTTCAGCATTCCACAAAACATGGCCCAAAGTTGACTTAATTTCCAGTTTATTTAACACCCCTCCACCAAAGCCAAACGTGGTGATTCTGTATTCCATAAATGTAGCCTTTGAAATTCTTTCCACTTCTATATATTTACTCTGCACATAATATCTTATTCCCTATTGACTCTTCAATGCCTATATCTCAAGTCCACTCAAAAATCTATTCTTAATCTTCCTAGATAAAATCAGTCCTTGCTGTTCACCTGTAAAAATCCTTTAATGCAATTTGAAAGTCTCAGTCATTTTTACTGCAGTCAGCTCTACCATACGCTAAGCAGGCTCCAAAACTTTTTCTCAGTTGAAGTGAACACATCTAAAAGTGACGACTTGTTTCAACTATGAATAAAATCATTGTCATCTACATGAATAAACTATGTATTATAACTTAAATTATCTGAATGTTATTTATCTACATATCAAAAATTTAAATGCATTAAGGATTATGAAAATTTTTAAATATATGCAAAATGATAGAACAAAGAACCTCAAGTACCCACAACCCAACTTCAAGAAATTTCAACAATGTGCCAATTTTGTTTCACAAAAAAAATGTTTTTTAAGTATTCAGAATTCACAAGTAAGGGAAACTGATATTAGATATCACAGTGCTAGGCTGAGAGAGTGAACGAGACAGACATCACCAAAGTAGGAAGAAGAATTAAATTTATAATGTTGCAAACTATGAAATAAAATAGAAGTATGTTGAAAAGAACACCTGTTTATTTTAAAAAAAAGCCCTTGGTTTATGTGGTATAATAGTCTTCCTTAAAATTAAGACACTAAAAATAATTACAATGATAAATCCATATAGTTTAAGGTATATTTTAATTTTTAAAATTTTGTTTAGTTTTATGGGGTAGAGATGTGATTTTGTTACATGGATAGATTGTGCCAGTGGTGAAGTCAGGGTTTCTAGAGCATCCATCACCCGAACCGAAGTAAAGAATATTTTAAAAGATATAACCATTAAAAAATGCCAATCTGAGATTTTCCCATGGAAATTAGAAACTATTTAGTGACTCTGGAGTGTAGAAGTTACCCTTCTAATTTAGTGAAATGATTTATTATAATAACGCACATGAAAAATACAGATTTCTATAAACACAATATAATGAAGTTCAAGAGAATAGAAAACTTCAAAATCAAAGAATTGCCCCAAGCTACAAATCAAAGAATTGTCTTTGGCTCTTTCCTCTTTCTCATTTCCAAAAAACACAATCAATGAGTCCTACTCGTTGTAAAACCTACATACTTCTTGAATCTGTTTCTTTCTCTGTGTTTTGGATTCCACCATCACTTTTTGCCAGAACATTTGCAAAGCTTCGTAAGTGATGTCCTTTGCGTCCTGTCTGAAGGCAAGATCTAAGTCACTCCTCTGCTTAAAAATCCTATAGCTCCTCACTTCCTGTAAGATACATGTGAGCTTGTCCACACGGGACACAGGGCCCGGTAATCTGAAACTTGCCCACAATCCCACCCTCCCGTCTCACCACTCCCAGCCTTGGCCTCAACACTCCAAAAATCCACACCCCATACTATCCTCTGTACACAACAAGCCGTTTCTACACCTTCTGTCTTCAATGACCTTTCTCTCCTATTTTACCTAACTCCCAGTCATCCTCTAAGCCTCAGGTCAGGAATCATTTCTTTCAGAAAGTTTTCTCTGACTCTTCCTCCCCTCTGCCAGCTTAGAACCACCTCCTACCTCTCCCCCTACCCCCATCTTCAACTTTTGTTGTGGGCTTATATATGCTTCTAATGCTACCTTTTGTAATTAACTTTGCAGCTAACTAGCTAGCTCTTATGAATCTTTGTATACTTGGTGATTACAGTCATGGAGTTGCATATGTACTTTCTGAATAAACAATTGCAGAACTCTAAGTATCTAAGAAAAAATACATAGACTTTGGGTTCTCATAGACTATGAATTATGTAATCGCTACAAAAGTAGGCTTTGGGATTCCATAAACCAGGGTTTGAATCTCCTCCCTACTCTTCACTATGTATGTGACTCTTGACATTTCGCCGAATCTCACTTTCCATGTCAATAAAATGGGTCGGTACAGCAATGTGATGACAGTGTGTGGGTTACAGGAGATAAGGTAATATGAATGATTTGGCATCGAGATGATCACAAGATAAGATCTCCTTATATGATAACTACTCTACTTGGCTCATTTTCTTGTTGTATGGCTACGGTGGGTACCAAGCTTCTTTCATTTCCCTAAACACACTTGAGCTCTACTATCCCTTTAATCCCTCTTCCTATAATGTCCTTCTCTCCTGCATCTGGTGAACTCCTAACTCTTAGAAGTTCAACTTCAACATCATTGTGTCTAGCAAGCCACTCTGTACCCTTCTGTTTTTCCCTCTCCCTGTGTTCACATTGCATCATGTGTATGATTCCACTGTTGAACTTATCACACAGCAATGCGTCATACTGACCTCTTATGCTCCCCCCCAACACAGAGAGCTCATTTGGACAAGTTCATGTGCATTTCATTTATGCATTTGCAGTACCCAGCCATGTTTGGTATAGAGCAAGACCAAAGAAAAAAAATAAAAGACACATTTGTTGAATGAACTGATGAATAGACACAGAAATTCCTAAAACTATGTTTCCCAAATGTTTTAAACATAAAAGTCAGTACTCTTCATTTTCCTACTTTGTCCTAAATGAGATAGTAGCTTTTATGTCAGGGCCTTGTTAAGATTCCTCATTCTTTCCTATATACAATTTTTTTTGTTTCTTAGCTTTCTTCCTTTTAAAATTTAGGATAAAATTTACAAATGAAATTTCAGAATTTTCTTTCTCGTGAAAAATCTCCATATATACAAACTGCAGTTACTGTATCACTTACCAAAATATGCTTCTTTTCCAGTACTGCTTTGGAGGCATCCACCAGAGGTGGTGAAAGGAAGACTGAACTAGGAGTTGGAATCCTTGCTGTTGGTTCTGGCCACTCTCCCAATGATTTACCGCTTTTTCTAATTGTGGTTAGGTGGGCTGATAGGTAGATTGGCATTGTTTAAACAAAAAATCCAAGTTGTGAAGCCACCCTACCAACAAATGGCAGAACTTCCAGAAAGTACGCATGCTCTGCAAGTCCTTAGAGTGCTCTAGAATCTGTGCTTCCACCGTGACTGTCCTTCCATCAGGACACGGGTGGGAGGCCTGGGTTACAAAGGTGGGAAGAAGATATTCAGAGCCATGTCTCATTTCTTTGTGCCCTGTCTCATTGGCTGCGTGGCAGTCACAAAACGGTAGCAGTCACAATACTGTAGCATGGGCAAACACAGGTAAGAATTGCTTGAGGTTGTACAGACGTAATTTGTTGCATCATTAAATATTTTCATAGAATTTTAGAGTTGGTACAACTGTCTCACTTCACAGAAGAGGAAACTGAAGTCCAACTAGTCTCAGTGACTTCTGAGATTGCATAGCTAGCAAGTGGCAGGGACAGGTCTCCCAAGCCAGTATCAGTATTTCATGGCTGCGCTATGTATTTTCTGACTTTGTTAGCTCAGTGACAACATCTCAACCCCTTCTTCTAATTCACCTGACCGTTTCTTTGCTCTTCTTAATTCTGAGCTACCCTGTACGCTATTGTTTTTCTTATCCTATTACAGTTTCAGTATGACACAACTACATTATTAACGTATTTTAGTAACCAAAATTCTACAATTAAAAATACAAGTGTGTGTAAATGTAAATGTAAATGCTATGTGTGAATACACATAGCATTTCTGGAAAAAATACAAACAGGATCATGCTGTACATGTCACTGCTTTTTATACTAAATTCTCTGCCTGACTTGATCCATCACTTACAAAAGTTGGTGCTCTCATAAACCTACTAGGTGACAACTTATAGACTATATTTAGCATGAGCTAACATCATACAATATTTACCACGAAATAACACAGCACATTTATGGCTTTGGTAATGTTTACATGGACCAAAATTTCTGCAGATGTGTTTTATAACAGAAACAAACAAGCATACAATGCTGATTACCATCACTGTTATCTTTAGGTCTAGTTGCTGAATTCTGGATCCATGTGTGTTTCCTTTTTAAAATCATAGTTTCCATGTGGCATGTGATATAATTCATATTTTATGACTTTCCTAGCAAAAGATTAACTCTGCTTGTTGAGTGAGAAAGAATGTGCATTATGAACCAATACTCCTGCATTTTGTCCTCTTGGATGGAGCAAATGACATTCTTCCAAAATTTATTATTTTGAAAGATAATACACCCATATACTGAAGAAGCTGGTACGGGTAGGAATCACTGTCAGCAAAGTACAGAGTTGGTTAATGTTTCACATTTTCACCTCCCCTGCCACTGGAAATCACGGTATTTGACACTGGGTCTCAAAATTATTAAACCTTCAAGTGGCTACACTTCCCTCTCCGTGGGAGACCTCACTTTTCCCTAACACTTTACTCCTGCAATCCCTGCAGGCTCCTGGCCTTTCCTCCCTCCCTTTGACCCCCATAACTAATTAAATCTGGACAAGTCTTTGGTGAAAATAGTTTCCTTTAAAGTTACTCATTCAAAGTCCCCCTTAAGGCATTCTGTGTCACTTTATCCCAGCCTGCCATTTCTACATGCAGTTGGAAGAGGTAAGCTATTTTTATAAGATTAAAAATCTTGTAAGACCTAAATCTACTTTAATGCCACAGAATAAGCCTAGATTTTGAAATATGAAAAATGCTTCTGCAGCCATAAAATTGTCACTTTCTACAAGTTTGTAGATAAATAAAGAGTTCCAAGGACTCTGGTCTTGCTTAAAGGCAGTTAAACTTTTAAGATTTAGTATTATATTAATATATCGTTTCATTTGGGGTCATAGTGAATTCTACTCAAAAATAGAAAAAAATTAACCATCCAGTACAGTTGAACTCATCCCCAATAAGTTTGTTTTAGGAATCATATTGGACCTTACAATTAAGCAGCTCATAGTATCAATTTTGAAGAAGATAAAAGTGGAAATTGAAGGAAATAAGGAATTAAGTCTGAGAATATAGCATCGCTTAAATGTTTTCTCTGCTGAGATAAAAACACTTGTCAGTTGCCAGTTACTTTAGATCTACTTCCACATTGTACCAATAAACAGAAAATAATGTTTTCATTTACTAAAAATGTAAGTATCAGCCATGGAACTTCTTTTGCTGGTCAAAGTTGTTCAGCTCTAGGGCAAAAAAAAAAAAAAAAACTAAATGAGACTTAATCATGGGCTCCACCATCACTTGTTTCTAGCCAGAGAAGTGCTTTCTCAGTTTAGTAATTGTTACCCATATTGTTTCTAAGAAGAGGTAAGGGAAGTTTTCTTTATCAAGCCATTTACTTCTATATATTATTTAATAATATTGCCTTCTCATTTTCCAGCTGCTTTATGGGATACAACGTTTTAAAGCTCCCTATGTTTTGTACACATGAAAACTTGAGTTTTGAAAGTTTGAGTATCCCAAGATGATCCACCTAGGGTGTTTGTTTGTTTGTTTGTTCTGTAGAGAAACAGTGTCTTGCTATGTTGCTCAAGCTGGTCTTGAACTTCTGGCCTCAAGTGATCCTCCTGCTTTGGTCTCCCAAAGTGCTATGAGCTATGAGCCACCCCACCTGGCCTTATCCATCTGTGTAATGCGAGAACTAGGAAAGGAATCTAAGTGCTTCTGGCTTTCAAGCCTGACTGCTTTATACATGACACTGCCTCCCACAGTGTGAAAACTTGTTTATGAAGACAATTCTCTTACAATACTATGGTTAGCCACAACATTGAAACAACAGAAAATTCCAGTTAGTTAGGAGGAGTAAGTTCTAGTGCTCTACACCAATAATACATAGTTTCAAATAACCAGAAGGAGGATATTGAGTGTTCTCAACACAAAGAAATGATGTAAGTTTGAGAAGACAGATATGCTAATTACCCTGATCTAATAACTAGGACATTTATGTTGTTAATGTGTGGAAACATCGTATTGTAAGAGAATTGTATTTATAAAGTTTTAATTGGGAGGCAGAGTAATGTAAGCAGTAGGTAGAAAGAAATAACATATACTTATGAAGTACTTACAAAAGGCCAGGCATCCCACTAAGAGTTTAGATATTTTCCCTCATTGAACTCTCACAATAGCACCATGGGTAATATCATTATTTCCATTATGAAGATGAAACAACAGGGACAGAGAAGTCAATTAACTTGCCTGAAGTTGACAAAGCAAGCAAGTAGTAGAAATTTCCTTTGATGAACACTCATTACAAAAGTTAGTCTGTAAATTACAGGAAAAAGACTTAGCAAATCATCATTCACACTATGAAGGGGAACAATAAAACACAAATGGCCCAGGACAGTATAGCCAACTGGAAAATTGTTACCTGCTCCAGAGTCAGGGATTGGAACTGTTGAAATTATTGTCAAATACATAAACAGACTGAGAAAATTTGCAAAAAGAATAGAAGGAAAAGATTTCAAGTTAAGTAGTGCAGCTCAACTGCAATATTTAACCACTTTTCACTGTTAACTCATGAGCCAGAAATCTTAACTTGCATTTTATCTGCCCATAGTGTGCTTCCGTAGAGTATCTGTAACATAAAACAATGATTAGGAGCTCATGTAAACTGAAGCAGAGAAGGGTGGCTGGTGGAAAGACAGGGGCACTGAGGGTCCAGTGTGGCTTCTTGTGTTACAGGAGGTAGATCTCTTTGAGCAGTATCTGTTTCCTTTCTCCAAGGTCTCTAACAGACCACCAAAAAAAAAAAAAAAAAAAAAAAAAAAAAAAAAAAAAGAAAGAAATAGGAATTGACCATCTTTGCAAATATAAAGGAGGCCAAGGATTTGTGGAAACACAATCACAACAAGATTTTCTCATGCTAAGGAGGCAGCATTTTATCAGAAATGCATCCATGTGTAGAAAATATAGGACTTTGAGCACGTGGTTATTTTCAGGAAGGCATATCCTTTTTGTCTTCCACTTGAGTAAACTTGAGGAGTGAAAACACATTCTGTGAATGCAGCTGGTTCACTGACATTTGCCCAAAGTTGGGGAGAGCAATGGATTGATTTCAGGGTTCACAGTGGGGCAGGGGTGAGCATGGCTCACATGTCTTTTGGAAACAGTATAAATTCATAGAGCTATTTTGAGGTTTCAGGAAGATGTGGTTGACTCCTGGATTCGGTTACACGTTTCCTCCTGCAGGGACTACTGATTTGTTGTTTTCATGATTTCAGGGCAGATCCCCTGAACTCCCACTTCCTCCGCATGGGTTCAATTCAAGTTCTTGTGAAATCATTATCCTTTCTGTACCTTCAAGATGGACTGCTACAAAAGGTGAATTACAAAGTAAACAAAACAAAGTTAAACCAAAATGTGGTCTTCAGAGATATATGCTGCTCTGGGCAGATGCGGAAGGCAGAATCATGCAGCATTTATGAAAACGGCTTCTATGCAGGGCGGGCTGCCAGCAGATCAAATGCCTGTGACTTTCTGAAACACACAATCCTTAGGCCAAAGTCCCGCTGTACTCTCACCAAAACCAGAACCACAACCAAATCAAAGCAAACAAAATCCTTTCAATAGTCAGGAGGGCAGAGAATCAAGCAGCTATTTGCGTTTGATGGTTTCTGTTGAAATCACTGCCAGTATTTTAGGAAAAGCTTATACTTGTATGACTGTCAGAAAAATCAAGCTGCCTTTTTTATAAATTAGGAAATCAAGTTGAATCCTACCGAACCAAAGACTCAAAAAATATTCCCATGATTCTCATTATCAGTGTACTTATTCATTGCTTCTCATTCTTCAATATTCTCAGAGCACTGTGCTACAAGTCTAAACACATAATCCTTATTGCTAGTTACCTACAAACCTAGAACTGCCCAGAAATGAATGAAAGACGCTGGAAGAAAATATACTGGACTCAGTGTCAGAAGATCTACATTGTCAGGACACACAGCTTCTTGGAGCCTTAGTTTCACCACCTGCTAAATAGGGGACGATACAGTGGACACATGTTTTTTCTTTTCCCAGTGTCTATTTCTTCTTGGTTTGTAAGAGAAAACTCTCCCACACTCTTAGGCCATGTGGATCAGTTTCCCACTCACTTCCCTTCCAGTCCATCAGAGCATTCCGATCTCTGACCACAATTATTGGTTCAGGATGAGCACGTGACCCAGGGCAGTGTAATGACAATGAAATCTGGGATTTTGCTGTGATGCGAAGAAAAGGCTTGCTGACAGGACTGGCTGTTGGTATGACGCCGTCAGTGGCCATCTTGACGTGGGACAACAAGAGCAAGCCTGCATGAAGCCACACGGAGTGCAGAGCTGAGAGATGTCACGGGAATGTGTTCAGGTCATTATTTAGGTCAATGGATCTGGCTGTGACCGAAGGACTGAAGCCAGAAATTCTGGCATTTTCCGTTACACGAACCAATAAATTCATTTTTCTTCTTTTGACTTAAACCTGCTTGATTTGGGCTTCTTTCATTTGCATCCAGAAAATTCCTAACTATGACAACATGAGGACTGAGCTGACCTAACGATATAAATAGTATTTCTGTAAAGTTCTTACTTGTTTAAAAAACACAGAAACTAACATCCTTGGCTTTACAAAATATATTTGCATTTTTATTTAATTCAACGAACAAATTAAATCAACACTTTTTCTATGCCATAGGTACTCTACAGCTTGGGAATATGAAGAGCAAGAAAATAAAAACAAGTTCTTGGGCAAGTAAGGTTACAAACATGTGTTAAATAGTAGTAGGATACTGTGAAAAGGGTAAGAATTGTGGCCTATACAAAATGCAGAGACACCCTGTTGCAAAACTCTAGAGGGCGCTGTTCACACCATAGTTCATGTAAATGTCACCCCGCTGGAGTCACACACGTGGAAACCCTCGCTCCACTACACCTCTGCCAGCTGGTAGACTGGGCCAGGGAAAGCCTTGCACCAGCAAATGTTTTCAATCACCACAGTGGTTTTTCGTGGCTATTGCTTTTTTTAGTCAACTGATCATTGCCCACTGTATTTGAGTTTTTAGGGAGAAGTTCTAGCAGACAGCTGGCACCACAGACTTATCATTACCCAAACCACACACACAAATCTCACTGTGCTATCATTTGTTAGCTCCGCCAAGCCATCCCGGGACCTACACAGAGGCACCCCTAAATCAAGTATCTGTGAACACAAAATGTCGCATCTTAAGATGACAGAGGTCTCTGGGCAGCGGGAGATTCATTGGACACCAGATTAATTATTTGGCAAAGCAAGTGGAGCTTTCGTGACTCAAAGGTCGTTTACAACAACATACTTTCAACACTGTTGCCTCGGCGATAATACTTCATTTTAAGTGGCAAAAATCAAACTCTGTGTAAATTAGTATCCAAGTTAATCCAGCAGCTGTGTGTTTTGATAGTGATTAATATGCACTATATAAAAAAGGCTTTGCCTCTCTCTTGTTCGCAGTCACAAAAGAGAGGAAAAAAAAAAAAAAACGTTATTTGATATAATGCCCCTTCTGAAACAATGCCAAGGGAGTTCATTGTTTAGCTGCAAAATATGCTCTGAGACCTTCAGGAAACATTGCTTTTCCTCTATGGTGGGATAACAGCCACAGCGCCCCTTGATGCCTAAGGAAAGCTCACCTGAGACGCCCCTCGAGGAGCAAATTCAGACCAGATCCCAGGTAAGTCCAGCTTCACCCACCCCAGCTTTGAGTTGACCTTGACCGGCTTAACCATGCACAGATGCTGAATCCCACTCTTCCGGGGGAAGCTGTTGAAATCCAGCATTTGAAACACGCTGGGCAAACTCTTCGGGTAAGTGTCAGGGTGACAGATTGGTACAGTGTCACGTGTGCATTACCAGCATGGGAAGATTTGCCACCTGCAAATCTTCCTGACTGCATGTTCACGATGACCCATCCCAACCATTCCTGGTCCAACTTTCTCCTGCCACTGTTATCCAGGACGGGGAATTTTCTAGAACACCCTCTGACCGGCATGCCCCACATGTAGAAGGTCTGGAGGCTAAAAGGTTTGGCTGTGGCTGAACCATTATTCCACTAATAGCTGCAGTATCCACATCGTTACGTGTGGAGATACTGAAAAGGAAACCTCGTTGTGATACACCAAAATTGCACCAAACTGCTGGTGCTCAGAGGTGTGAATACTTTCAAGAACTATATCCCATTATTGATATCGGGACATAATTTCAAACATAGTCTGATAGATACCATCGTGAGCAAGTTCCAAGTGCATCTCTAAAGCGTTCCACTTTATCCTCAGGATGACGAATATTTTTATCCTATTGACACTATGACTGGGTTTGCAGCTTCGGTTCAGCTGCTAAACGTCTTAGAACCAAATGTGTGGCACCTTGTAAAAATACGTGTGTATTTGCACCTGCTGGTTTTACAGAGAAGGCAGGGAGCTCCGAGACCAAGGCCCAGGCTCAAACTCCACGTGGTAGTTTCCAGCGTAGGTTCTGCCTTTTTAATTCTTCCACTGTATCTCAAGTTATTGTGAGGATTCAATGAGTTTCTACATGAAAAGTGTTTCCAACATTGTCTGGCATTGAGTATAAACCAAATAAACACTTCAGCCTCATCGATTCTTTATCATGATTGGCTACTAACTTTCTCAATGATTTATCATCTTATTCATTGCGGTTTATTTACTTTTCTAAGCATTGTTCAATTCTTTACCAAAGTATGGTATACACCAAACAAAACAACATAATGTATTTTGCAACTATTTTTCTAAAAGAATACTCCACTGTACTCTCCATCACATCCTTGTTGAAAAATTTTATAATGCTGTTTAAAGAGTTTATTTCATGATGCTATTTCTAAAGGCTCACACCTATTTAAAAGTGTTCTTCTCAACAGTCAGACATGTGCTGAAATGTCAGCTGATCTTTTTTTCTCTTTTCAAACACAGATCAATTTCCAATATACAGAGTTCAAAGGAGACATGCCCTAAATATCCATGCATATGAAAAATCACTGAGAATAAACAACCTAAAAGGTAAGTAACAATAACAAGACCCAGGTTGTCTGGGAGGACTGATCGTTCTAGAGATCTGAGCTCAGGCACTCATCCACCAGATAATGATTTGCTTGTTAGCTGGGATTTAACTGCCCCGAACTAGGCGATTCTTCCCCCACCTTGCACCAGAGTTTCTCCGCTCTACAGAATTTCCTGAGAAAGATTTTTCATCCAAATTATAAGCTGTAGTATGATATGTTTTTTTCTTCCATTTGAAGAGAAATTAAATTTGGTTATTTGCAATATCCTGAAGCAAAAGTGCTCCCAACCCACTCTCTGGTCCTGTCACAAAGGGTCTTGAATTACCTACTTTACAAAAGAGAAAGGTGCAAGTTTATGAGTTTGTAGGAAATGAAGTCAAGATAAGGATTATTTTGTACTAATAAAACATATGTGATGTTGAAAACACTAATCAACTTATTAATTATATTTCATCCAAGATTTATTCTAAGAGATGAGTCACTCCATCCTTTTATCTTGAACTTCTTGAGGAATTCTAACTGCCCGGAGCACTCAACAATAATGAAGACGACCCAATTAGAATTCCAGTAGTCTCTTTCCTGGATGTCTTGAGAAATGGCTTCATATTCCAAAATGTTCTATTTGAATAAAAAATCAAATGCTAACCCAGTCATAAAGTTCATTGCAAAATGGAACAAGCCATTATAGGTAAGAATTTTGTCAACATAGAGTTGCAAGTTACAAACCTAAGTGCAAAATAATTTTCAAAGGCAGTAGCTCCTTCTTACAATTAAGTCCAGTCAAACCTAATTTTGTGCTTTGTCTCATTTTTAATTATGGGACATTATGAGCCTTCTAAGGAATTTAGGAAGTTAGATTTATAATAATGTCTTGCATTCAACTAGTCATTTAAGGTTCAGAAAAACTCTTCACAAATCTATCTCACTTCATCTTCATAAAGACCCCATAGATCAGGCAAAGCAGGTGTTTTAAAAATTATTATGATTTTCATTATTTTTGCTCCTCTGTGGGATCCAAACAGATTTTATTAATTCCCATTTTACACATTAACATCAAGGCTCTGATAACTTAATAACATATCCCCAAGTCACACCACTAAGTCACTGGTAGGTCAGATCTAGAATCTTCTTATTTCTTCTCCAGTCCTTTTTAACACTGTGCATTGTTGCCACTTTATTTGAATTTAAATGTTAGGTAATTTAAATATGCTACCTATTAAATATTCTATAATTATCCTCTAAAAATATGATCCCCTCTCCTCTCAAATCTTATTGGTAACTCCTAAAAACTGGAATATAGTAAGATTAACTATGATTTCCTGATGATGTCTGGACTTTTGAATATTATTATTTATCATACCAATATTAAAATTACCTTTCTTTGTTCTGATGTTTAAACCTGTCACATAAGGTAATTTGGATGATTCATGTCAATTCAGTTGTTTGAAGAAAATGTATTAGATTGCTAACCATACTTTGCCCATAGTAGGTGCTGAAGAAATTCTTTTGGGATTGATCATCTATATAGGGAAAAAGAGTATAGATTGTGTTAGCAATGGAATACCAATAGTGGAGGTGGAAAATTATTTTAAATTTTCTTCCCTAGAAATGGCTGGCAAACTCATTCTGATGAAAGACAGATATGGTACAGTGAATAGATGCTTTCATAGAAACATTAAAGGCCATGAATGTAACCCAGACACAGTTTAAATTAGCCTCTGGTGTGCTGACAGCCTGTTAGTATAGTGGATGAATACCCCTTTCATGATTTAAAAACATTTTGACTTCTAGAATAACATTAAAAGTCTAGTTATCTGTGATGTATGAAATTATAATATATCATAAATGAGTAGTTCAATTGAACACAGAGGTATTTAGAAAAGCAAATTCAATAAGCTAATCAGTCTATGTTCTTTTCCACTGTGCATGGAATCTAAGTAAAATAACTTATGTTCTAATAACAGCTTTTAAAAAAAAACAATTTCAAAGCATTTTATAAATTATAGGCTTACTAGTACATTTCAGGTCACATAATAGCATTGGGAAGACTTATTAATTCATTTTAAAATATAAACATAAAAAAATACAAATAAACTCAGAAACAAAAAAGGGCAAAAACATTTCACAGAACAGTATCTTGAAAGGTAGGCTGGCAGCGTATATTCCACATTATCATTTATCGATAAGATATTTTACACATTTTTCTTTGTACCAAGTCTGTGAAATCCAGTGTATATTTTATTTATATTTTCCATAATCTCAATGTAGGTCCTAAATTTTTACTGGAAATATTCGATTTGAATTTGATTTTCATAAACTTTATAGTTCAAAAAGTTGATTCACCTACCCAAATGTTCCAAACGTACTTAAAAGTTTCTTCATAACTGAATCCAGTAGCAATTTTCAGCGTAAAATTAATGGAAATTGAATAAAATTAAGAATTCCTCAGCCACACCAGCAATATTTTAAGTTCTCAATGGTCCAGTGTAGCTAGGGCTACCATATTGGACAGCGCAGATGTAAACAAAATTAAACAACACAAAAAGTTTCAAATACAGCAGTAGGTAAAATAGGAGTAAATAAGAGGGATGGTATTGCAGAGAAAGTTGAAATGGCAAATATTGATGAGGCTACTTTTTGTAAGTCTAAATTTTTCAAAACTGTTCCCAAGATATCATTTTATGGTTTCCAGAATAATTTTGCCATCTATGCACAAGAGTACACACAACATAGTTTTAGGGCTAGAAAGGAGCTAATGAGCATGCATTTCAAATCCTTTGATATTCGTAAGAAAAGTTTGATCTAGAGCTGGACTCTCCAATACATTAGCCAATGGGCCTTGACACATGGCTACTCCAAATTGAGAAGTGGTATAGGTATAAAATACACATTCAATTTCAAGAACTTAGTAACATAAAAGAAGGTAAAATATCTCATTAATATTTTAATATTGAATACTTGTTAAGATTATATTCCACTTCAGATATATTGGGTTATAGATTAATAATTCTGTCACTGAAATTAATTTCATTTGTTTCTTTTTCTCAATGCATTTACTAGGAAATTTTAAATTTCCTATGTGATCATGTTATATTTCTGTTAGATAGCACCCTTGCAAGAGCAAGCTTGCATTTGCTTACGTCACAGAGGAGATACGTGAGGCTGAATTGCCTGGACACGTGATTTCTGATATTCACAGAATTCCTCTTCATCAATACACTACCAGGAAAAGGCCGCACACTCTTGGCCACAGTGAGGACTTGTGACCACGTTTCCAGTCGCTGGTTTTTGCAAGCAAAGTTAGGGTGCGTGCCAGGACACACATGAAAAGAAAGGTTTATTTGTACTCATTTTCAGCTGATTGTTGTTTTATTTTGTTAACTGACGTTTTTGGCAGCTTGATTTGTGCTTTTCATTCTTCTGAAGTTGCAAAAATGGCAAACTGCACGTCCCATCGTGGGCAACCCCATGCAATTACTGCATACAGCTTTGTACTGTATCACAGTGAGACAAGAGCACCCTAAGAAAAGCCCTACGTGAATGATTACATGAATAAAATAATCACCAGGTTGTAAAAAAGGGTATGTAATTCAAAAGAATATGCGGTTCAAAGTGGTCATTCATTTTCTTAATAGGTAAGCAGTCCGTAGAAGGAAAGCTATAGTTTTCTTTAAACCTCACTCTTTACGTGTCTATCTGGTCATCACATACGTGGCACGACCTTGAGGCTGTCAGGAAAGTTGTCAGCCTAGCACTCTGGGAGGCCGAGGCGGGAGGATCGCTTGAGGTCAGGAGTTCGAGACCGGCCTGAGCAAGAGCAAGACCCCGTCTCTACTAAAAATAGAAAGTAATTATATGGACAGCTAAAAAATATATATAGAGAAAAATTAGCCAGGCATGGTGGGGCATGCCTGTAGTCCCAGCTACTCGGGAGACTGAGGCAGGAGGATCGCTTGAACCCAGGAGGAGTTTGAGGTTGCTGTGAGCTAGGCTGATGCCACAGCACTCTAGCCCGGGCAACAGAGTGAGACTCTGACTCAAAAAAAAAAAAAAAAAAAAAAAAAACAAAAACAAAACCAAACCCACAAAACAAAACAAAACAAAAAAACAAAACAAAAACAAAAAGAAAAACACCAGGAAAGTTGTCAGGACTGCTCCTGCCGCCTGCTTTGCTAACCCTAGTTGGACAGGAGGAGGAAAAGATAGCATCTATGGTGCTGAACCAAGATCCGCTAAATCTGGATTGCATATGTTGTGTTTTTATTTTTTTTCACGATACAATATGTTGTATTCTTTTTTTCTTTTCTTTTTTTATTTCAAAATTTTACGGGGGTACAAACGTTTAGGTTCCATATATTGCCTTTGCACGGCCTGAGTTGGAGTTCCAACCACGCCCATCCCAGATAGTGCCCACCACACCCGCTAGGTGTGCATTTGCCCATCCCCTCCTTCCCCACGTGCACACCTGGAAGTAACATGCATATGCTGTTTGTACACATACTAAAATGACATCTGGAAACTTCACCATGAAGAACTCATCAAGCAATAGTCCCCCGCGCATCAGGTTTCTGGGACTTGCTCTGCATAAGTGACTCAATCCTATTTAGCCTCACACCCTGTCTTAGCGTGTGGCAATGTCACTGACTCCTTAGTGCGAGGTGGCACGAAGGGTGCCAATGCCACATCTGACGCCTACTGCCGTCCCTCAAGTGTTCTGGCATCTGTCAGGGACACAGTTTGCTTCCAAGCCACCAACACTGTGTTTGGCTCTTGAAAGGAATGTTGCCCTGTAGCCCTGGCCCCAATAACGAGGAGCAGATTTCTACCCTGCCTTGTAACTCTGCGGTCAATGTGCCTCTAAGGACCCCATGGAGGAGCCCTTAGAATATGAAATGGTGGAACCTCATTAAAAATACACCATTTTTATAACCCCATTTACAAGCACCGACTTTCAACAGGAAATACACAAAGGACAGAGTTATTCAGAATGATTGCCTACTGGAGGTTCCATCAACTCCAGTACTTTCTTTTAAAGGGTTGATAAGGTTGCCTGAATGACTGAAAAGGGAAAACAGCTAATACAATTCACCTTTTTAAAGGTTAATCTCGGGGCAAGAGAAGAAATTGAATGGCAGTTTATGTAAACACTGACTTTGCACCACAGGTGTGTGTCTATGTGCATTTCAAAGTCATGTAACATTGCACTCTAGTTTTAAGAAATAATTGCTTTTCTAATGCTAATGCAGCTGAATTTCTAAGAGAGTCAAGCTGGGATATTAATTAGATAATACCTGCATTTTTATCTCAGAATGATTTTCCTAAATCTCAATTATAAATAGAAGAGATGTATCTTTGGGAATAGTGTTCAAAGGCGTGGGATTTGGAGACATTTTTCTAATAAAAATTTAACACGTGTTGGTGGAGATGGACAGGAAAAGAAGGAATACACTCAGGGGGTTATCCCTGACATTTGTCAATTAATTTATGGCTTAAATAATGTCAAGCTGACATCAAGAAATAGTTTGATAATCTTTTTTTCTTGTTGTCATGGCCAAGATCCATCATCTTCCATTCATGTCATTGACACTCTTTTCTCAGAAGGAATTTGGACATCTGTTGAGAGCCTACCATGTGCAGGAACGGTACTCCGCACTCTTGATCCTTACAACAATCAGCTCAACTGTGGGCCTCATGTGTAGATGAGGGAACCAAGATAAGCGAGGGCAGTTTCCTTAAGGTCAAATGACATCTTTGTGGCTGTACAGAAGACCAAATGTCTGTCCTGACTATAGAGCTTTGGACTTTCCATTAAGCTAACCTGCTACCATGAAAGGAGTAGAGCAATGACAAATAGGAAATTTTAGGGATGTCCCGATACTTGTTACTGGTGGGCAGAGTATTAATCTAGAAATTCTGCCGGTACAAGCCCCCAAACAATTATTTCCAGGTAATTAAAAAATAATGTCAAACCCTCTTCTGGTGATAAAGGTATATTTCTCAGTCTTCCTTTCCACAGTTTACAAAGAAGAATCACAGATATGATTCCAAGACTGATCTGAGCTTTAATGTCCTTACTTCTAAAACTGAACTTAAATTTCTATCACTTACTTTTACTGCACTAAGGGACAGGCTGTCTTTATGTTGAAAAAGATGCACCTGAGGTAAGGTTGCTTAACTGTCACCAGCTAGCATTACCGTCATCATAATTCTTGAGTAAATGCTGAGGCTGGTTTTGCAAGCTTGGTGATAGGAATTTTTTTAATTGCTTGAAGTAGTATGTTGATTAACCTTAGAAAATTTTGGATTATGCAATGTTTACAGTAACTGTTCATCAATAAACAACTGGGAGTTCCTAATCTCTAAGATGTTGGCGTCACTCTTTGTTTAAATAATGTGCTAAATAAGAATAGGTAAGAAATAAACCTATGCAGAAAGTGCCACATGGTTTCAGTCATATATAGAGCACGATTAGTTTATGTTTTAGTAACATTTAATAAAGCCCCAGAATTTTCAGTCCTAAACTACCCTCCAACTGTTAAAACTAATTTTAAGCAGTTCACAAATAGGTTGCCCTTAACACACGTGTGTGTATATGCATATATACATCCATAATATTTCTCTAAGTTTGCTTTTCAGGTACTATGAAAAGGCATTCAAGGAAGAAAGCAGGTGTTGTTCAAAACCAGTAATTTAAAGCAAAGTAAAGAAGAAAGTTTGTGGTTTTTGTCTTTGACTCAATTGTTTGAACTGATCATGGATGATATGGGGAAAAAAAAATCCATGCAATAAGAATGTTTCATAAGGAAAGAATATTTAATACTCAGAACTGTGAGAGGGATACTAGGTGGATCATTTATGCTATTAGGTGTACATGATAGCATAATATAGACTGGATGTTATAGAGTTACCAAGAAAAACTGTTGAAAAGATTGGAAGGAAAAGGCTATTTCTTTCACTGAAGACTTGAAATTTGAATTAACATTTCAAACTTTTGATTATTTGAAGATAGTTTGGTTCCTTCAAGTTGACTTAGTTTCCCTTATTTCCCAGCATTTTCTGATTTTCTCCTTTCACTTTAGTTCCGTAACTCATAAATCTGTATCCCTAGACCTCGATGGGGCCAGTGCAAGCCGCCATCTTGTTGAACCCCTCCACCCGAACGTGGGACCAACCAACCACTCCACATGAAGATCCCTCAGCACTGGCCCAGGTCCTGAAACCCACCCAGGCACTTGCCAAGGTCCTTTAACACACCTAGGAACCCATTAAGTTCCATGACCCCCCCCCCCCAGGTACTGGTCAAGGTCACACCGCCATCTCTGTGGAAAGGGACTTGTGCAGCCCCCTGCTCGAGATTCCAACAGCTTAGTTGTGAACAATACACCAATCCAAATGAATATCCCCAAGCATTGGCTTGGACTATGACAACCACAGGAGATTGAGACGGTACAAGAAAACTGCTGTGTTTACAGGTTCTCAGTACATCTGTACCTCTCTCACTGGGTCAATCCTTAGGAGTAGGATACAAAAGCATTACCTAGGGACCTCTGCTGCTTCTCACTAACTAGGAGAGTTCCCCAAAAAGGAGAACAGGTGTTCTGCAAACCTATCAGACCTGAGCTAGGTTTCAGATGAGAAGAAACCAGAAAAAAAATTCTGGCAACATGAAAAAAACAAGCTAGTTTGACATCCCCAAAGGATCACAGTAGACCTATAGCAATGGACCCCAACCAAAAGGAAATTGTGAAAATGTCAGAAATGAAATTCAGAATACGGATGGCAAACAAGATGAATGGAATTGAAGACAAAGGTGAAAACCAACACAAGGAAGGCAGAAACATGTTTCAGGACATGAATTAAAAAAATGAAAAACTTGCTAAAGAGATAAACAACATAAGAAATGATATAAAAAAAACTTAAAGAAATGAAAAGAGTCATTTAGATAATTACAAAATACAGCAGAAAGATTCAACAGGCTAGACCTAACAGAAGAAAGAATCTCAGAGTTTAAAGACAAGGGTTTTGAATGAACCCAGTCAGTCAAAGATGCAGAGAAAAGAATAAAGAAGAATGATCAATCACTCAGAAATATGGGACTGTGTGAAATGAGCCAATATAAAAATTATTGGTATCGTGGAGGGAGAAGAAGAAAAAGCATGGAAAACCTATTTGAGGGAATTATTGAAAACTTCCCTGGTATCACCAGAGATGGAGGTATGGATACAAGATGGTCATCAAACACCAGGACAATTCATAGCAAATAGGACATACCCAAGACACACAGTCATCAACTTAGCCAAAGTCAAAATGAGGGAGAAAATTCTAAAAGCTGCAAGATGAAAGCAACTACTAACGTATAAAGGAAAACCCATAAGGTTAACAGCAGACTTCTCAGCAAAGACCTTACAAACCAGAAGGGATTGAGGACCCAATTTTTACCTTCTGAAACAACTGCCAGCCAAGAGTGTTGTATTTTGTGAAAATAAGTTTCATACCTGATGGAGAAGAAAAGACTTTTCCAGACAAGCAAACACTAAGGGAACTTGTCACTGCTAGACCTGCCCTACAGGAAATGCTCAAAGGCGCATTATACATGCAACACACATAATAGATACCCACTGGTGTTAAAATACCCAAAAGATATAGCTCACAGCTCTTATAAAACAACAGTACAAGAGGGAAAACAAAGCAATGAGGTATATCATCCAACATGATGAACAGAACAGCATCCAACATGTCAACACTAAAACTCAACGTCAACAGTCTGAATGCCTCACTTACAAGACAAAGACTGACTGAATGAATACAAAAACACAACCCAAAGTTCCCTGGTGGTCTAGTGGTTAGGATTCGGCGCTCTCTCAAAAACACAACCCAAATATCTGCTGTCTTCAACAAAAACATGCAAACCACAAGGACTCACACAGACTCTAGGTTAAGGAATAGAAAGAATATGCCATGCAAATGGAAAACAAAAGCAAGCAGGGGTAGCCATTCTCCTATCAGATAAAATAGACTTTACTTCAACACTGGTGAAAAAAAAAAAAGACAAATCTGGTCATTATACAATGGTGAAAGGAGCAATTCCACAAGAACACATAACAACCCAAATATATATGCATCTAACAGAGTAGATCTCAGATTCATAAAGCAAATGCTTCTAGAACTAAGCAAAGAAATAAGCAGTAGCATTTTAACTGCTATGGATTTCCACACTCCACTGACAGAATCATCAAAGCAGAAAATGAATAAAGAAACACTGGACATAAACAAGGCTCTAGAACAAATGGACCTAACAGATGTTTACAGAACATTCTACCCCAAAACTACTGAATTTACATTTTCCCCATCAGCACATGGAACATTTTCAAGGTTGAACATATTTTAGGTCACAGAACAAGTCAAGAAAATTCAAAACAAAATCAAAATCATACCATTTATCTTCTCAGACCACAATGGAATAAAACTAGAAATCAATTCCATGAAAAACACTCAACACTACAAAAAGTCATGGGAAGTAAACAACCTGCTGTTGAATAATCCTTGGGTCAATATGAAATTAAGATAAAAATCAAAAGATTCCTCGAACTAAATGATGAAGGGGACACAAGCTTTTAAAATTTATGAGATAAAGTAAAAGCAGTCCAAAGGGAAAAATCCATAGTCTTAAATGCCTACATCAAAAAGAGACAAAGATCACAAATTAACAATCTAATATTTAGCTCAAGGAACTAGAAAAAGAAGAAAAAGCCAATACAAAACCAGCAGAAGAAAAGAAATAATAAAGCTCAGAGCAGAACTAAATGAAATGGAAACTAAAAAGGCAATACAAAGGATAAATGAAACAAAGAGTTGGTTCTTTGAAAAGATAAACAAAATCAATAGGCCACTAGGCAAGATTAACCAGAAATAGAAGAGACAGGACTCAAACACTTCAACAAGAAATCAAAAAGGAGGCATTACAACTGATAACCACAGAAATACAAAATACTGTCCATGAAAACTACAAAAACCTCTACACAAACAAGTCAGAAAACCTAGAGGAAAGGGAATTCCTGGAAAAACACAACTTTGCAAGCCTGTATCACGAAGAAATAGAAATCCTGAACAGACCAATAATGAGTAGCGAGCTTGAAACAATAATAAAAAATCTCCCAACATAGAAAAGCCTCAGAGCAGATGAATTCACAGCCAAATTTACCAGACCTACAGGGAAGAACTGGTACCTATCCCACAGAAACTATTCCATAACATCAAGAAGGACGGAATTTCCTAATTCATTCTAAGAAGCCCGTATCACCCTGGTATTAAGCCAGGAAAGGACACAACAAAAACAAAAGAACAACCACAGACTAATGTCCCTTATGAATACAGATGCAAAAATCCTCAACAAAATACTAGCAAACTGAATTCAGCAACACATCAAAAAGATGTGTTATCAAAAAGATAATCCACCATGACCAAGTGGGTTTCATCCTGGGATGCAAAGGATGGTTTAACATATCAACAGAAGCAAAAATAAAGACCATGTGATCATCTCAATAGATGGAGAAATAGCATTCGATAAAATATAGCACCCTTTCATGATAAAAACCCTCAACAAACTAGGCATAGAAGGAACATACCTGAAAATCACAGAAGCCATATACGACAAACCCACAGCCAACATCATACGGAATGGGGAAAAGTTGAAAGCATTCCTCCTAAGAACTGGAACAAGACAAAGGTGCACACGGTCACCATTTGTATTTAATATATTATTGGAAGTACTAGCCAGAACAATCAGGCAAGAGAAAGAAAGAAAGGCATCCAAATCAGGAAAGAAGAGGTCAAATTATCCCTGTTTGCTGATAATATGATCTTTTATCTAGAAAACCCTAAGGACTCCACTAAAAGATTCCTGGAATTGATAAATAAATTCAGCAAAGTCTCAGGTTACAAAATCAATGCACAAAATTCAGTAGCATGTTGATATACTATTACCAGTCAAGCTGAGAATCAAATCAAGGAATCAATACCATTCACAATAGCTACAAAGAAAATAAAATACTCAGGAATATACTTAACCAAGGAGGTGAAAGATCTCTAGTAGGAAAACTACAAAACGCTGATGAAGAGAAATCACAGATGACACAAACAAATGGAAAAACATCCCTTGCTTATGGATTGGTAGAATCCATGTTGTTAAAATGTCCGTGCTGCCCAAAGTAATTTACAGGTTCAATGCAATGCCCATCAAAATATCAACATCATAATTACAGATCTAGAAAAAATAATCTTAAGATTCATTCAAAACTAAAAAGAACCCAAATAGCCAAAGCAATCTTAAGTACAAAGAACAAATCCGGGGGCATCACATTACCTGACTTCAATTATACTACAAGTAACCAAAACAGCATGGTACTGGTATAAAAATAGAGACATAGAACAACGGAACAGAATAGGGAACTCAGAAATAAAACCATCTACCTCACTTATCGTTGACAAAGCAGACAACAACATACACCGGGGAAAGGAAGCTCTTATTCAATAAATGGTGCTGGGAAAATTGGATAGTCACATGCAGAATGAAACATGAGCCCTATTTCTCACCACTCACAATAATTAATTCAAGATGAATAAAGACTTAAATCCAAGGCATGAAACCATAAAAATTCTACAAGAAAATGTAGGAAAAACTGTTTTAGACATTGGCCAGAGGCAAATACAGCAACAACAAAAATTAATGGGACTTAAGTACATTAAAAAGATTCTGCACAGCACAGGAAATAATCAACAGAGTGAACAGACAACCTACAGAATGGGACAAAGTATTTGCGAACTATACATCTGACAAAGGACTAACATCCAGAGTCTACAAATAACTCAAACAAATCAGCAAGAAGAAAACAAACAACCCCATCAAAAAGTGGGCAAGTGACATGAACAGAAGTTTTCGAAAGAAGATACACAAATGGCCACCAAACATGGAAAAATGCTCAGTATCACTAATCATCAGGGAAATACAAATTAAAACCACAATGAGATACCACTTTACCCCTATCAAAATGGCTACTGTTAAAAATAAAAAAAAAAACACAACAATATATGTTGACATGAATGCAGAAAGAAAGGAACACTTAACACGCTGTTGATGGGACTGCAAATTATTACAACCTCTACGGAAAACAGTATGGAGATTTCTCAAAGACGTACATGTAGACCTGCCATTCAATCCAGCAATCCTGCTGCTGGGTATCTTCCCAAAGGAAATGACGTCATTTCCTGCACTTGACACCAGGACTCAAATGTTCACCACTGCCCAATTCACAATTGCAAAAATGTGGAATCAACCTAAGGGCCCATCTATTCATGACTGGAAAATGAAAATGTGGTGTGTATATGCACCATGGAGTAGTACTCAGCCATAAAAAAGAATGAAATACACTCATTTGCAGCAACTTGGATGGAACTGGAGACTATCATCCTAAGTGAAGTATCTCAGGAATGGAAACCCAAAAACCGTATGTTCTCACTAATAAGTTGGAGCTAACCTATGGACACATCACAGCATGAAGCGTTATAAAGAACACAAGAAACCAAGAAAGTGGGGAAGGTAGGAGTCTGTGTGGGATTAAAACTTACCTATTGTGTACAGTGAACGCTATTCAGGTGATGGGCACAGCAAAAGCCCTGACTTAAGCATTATGCAAAGTATCTGTGTAACAAAAACACTTGCAGCCCCTTTAATTAATATTTGGGGAAAAAAAGAGCGAGGACAAAGGCAGATAAGGTATAATTTCCTAAACCTGCGCTGACTTCCTGCAGAAAGGACTAGTTAAGATTGAATGACCTCTGTTAATCCAAAAACAGGAATTTTGGAGACTCATTATCATCTAATACTTTTAGAACAGCTGACGTTAATTTTGAATATACTTAAATGGACAAATGCCATCTTTGAAAGCATGACTTCTAGGGCATTATAATAGCCTCACAGTGTTTTTGCAACTCACTTTTTCCATCACAGCTTAGCTTAAGAGACCTAACAGAAATCACAGCAGCGGAATCTGCTACAGGCCACTTGTGAATTCCATGAGCTCTAAGACACTAGACACGGTATGTCAAATGTTAATTAGACAATGAAATAAACCAGAGTTGGCATTAGAAAATAGGCAAGCATTGATTTTCTTTTCACTTTTTATTTATTAAAATGCTATCGAGGAAACAGATAAACTTTCTTGGCTCAATATTTATGACCAATTTCCTTCTTTTAGCTGGGAAATGGAAGTGCCTTTAAACATGGATCGAAAGCCTGTCTGTCTTCAGTAAGGCTTCCCCTAAGCAGCTTTTTTCCCAGCTGTGATGGGCTCCTCACCGTAATTCTGTTTGGTAACTTTTTTCCATAGGTTACATCTTGATGGAAATAGCATCGTAAAATAACTCAGCAATGTAAAAGATGGGAAAATCCAGGAAGCTTTTACAAATGTTACAAACCCTTCTGTGCTTCAACACTGGCTGAACCTACTGCTGTAATAAGAAAGAAATAAAAACGCGTATGGTCTTTTTTTTTTTTTTTTTTTTTTTTATTGGTGAAATCAAATGGGATTGAGATTAGAGTTGGAAAAGATCAAGGCCTTTGCTTACTCTCAAGGACAGGAAGATGCCACATAATCAGATGGTTAAGAACCAAGTATCTGCACGTGCGTACATTGCCTGAGTTCACTATTTTAATATCTGTGGGAATTTGGACAAGTTACTTAACCTCTCTGTGCCTGTTTTTTTACTGGTGAAATGGGAATAATTTTACCACCAACTTCTAAGTATTGTTATGTAGATTAAATGAGTTAATATATGCAAAGCACTGGTAACACAAGGGCTATATAAGTGGTTGTTAGATAAATAGTTTTCACAGGATGGCAAGCTCAAAATCTCACAGCATACAACATCAAGAGCACTTGGAAACCACTAAATCAAACGGGTTTTTAATTCGACTTTTCACCCAGTGAAACATCTGTTCTCATCCAAATCGTAACATTAAAATGCAATAACCCTCACTAACCTTTGGAAATTTATTTATAAAACCCACGTTCTGCATTTCTTTGTAAAGGTTTTCGAGCTGTGTGTTTTTCTGGTTTCCACATTATAATGCAACTAGCACCAGAACCAGGACAATTTCTTATCAATTGCCTCCTCAATGCAATCCCTCCTGAAACCTGCAACAATCCTATGGCATAATTGTGTAAAACCCAAGACACCCATGCCTGTTGTTTAATGCTAATTTCCTTGAGCTTCCTAAGAGGAATTGCTATTGACTTCTTTCATTAGGAAACTATTGACCCTTCTCCAGTAGAGCGTCCTGAGAAGAAATTTGCTAAATATGCCCATATTTCATCTTTTCAATAGCAAGGTGCCGTAGGCATGCTGCAGGATATGGCTTATTTAATCCGAAATTAAAATTTTATAGGCTACATTACCTAAAGTAAATGGCTTAACCCATTTAGAAGAATAGCTGCTTTCTGTTTTCGGCATCCACATACTTGAGGCCTAAATTAGGTGAACCCACCAACTTGCGTGCAGACACAATGGTATCCATGGTATTTTGGATGTTGTATCTGCTCCTCTCTCCCCTACCACATGCAGAAAAGTGACTTCTAGGCAGGGAAGAGTTGCTCTGTGAGTCATCATCGATTCCAAAGACATGTCTTAATTCTTCATCATAGTTTCTTAGTGCACAAAATTGAGAAATAATCAAAAACTATTTTATGGCATTTAACATCCTGATTTTCAGTTTCTTTAGCTTTGTTTACAAGGAAAAATTAGTATTCGTTCCACATTCAAAATGAGATGTGAGGCATTTTACAAGAGCAAGAGACAAAATATACACATAAAATAAAGCGGGAACTAATGTGCTGTTGGTGGTTTGTGAACACAGGAGAGATTTGCTTGCTCTGCTTCTAAGCAAAGTACCCAGACGTTACTCTGTAGTGCTGAAAGGCTGCAGCTGTAACAAAAGAGTTCAATCCAGACTTCTGAAAAGTTGGGTATAAAAGGTGGCACCAAACTCTATGCCCTGATCAGGAATAATCCTTAGCAGCTATACTATCACATGAGAGTAAAAAAATAATAAAATAAATTTAAAAATGGGCAGCAGATTCTGCCAGCACACCTTGAAGCTTGAAGCTAAGATTAGATAAGAGGTGATTTCCATGAGACCAAATTACCCCGATTCAGCCATTTCCTACGAAGTCCTCTGTTGCCAACAGAGTCAAACCCAGCACGATCTCTTATCTTGGACTACAGTGATAGCCTCCTCACAGGTTTCCCAGCTTTGATGTAAAACCCCTAAACTCCACTACCCTCCAACAGCCAGAGTGATCTTTTTATTTTTCATAATTTTATTTATTTCTTTATTTTAGACAGGGTCTCACTCTGTCATCCACTCTGGAGTGCAGTGGCATGATCACAGCTCACTACAACCTCGAACTCCTGGGCTCAAACAATCCTTCTGCCTCAGCCTCCTGAGTAGCCAGGACTACAGGTACACTCCACCATGCCCGGTAATTTTTTTTTATATATATGTATTTTGTAGAGATGGGGTCTCACTATGTTGCCCAGGCTGAACATGAACTCCTGCCCTCTAGTGATCCTCCAGCCTCAGCCTCCCAAGTCCCTGGGATTACAGGCATGAGCCATCGCACCTGGCCAGAGTAATCTTTTTAAAATGTAAACAACCACATGCGGTAACACTCTTTCCCTGCCCCTGTTTCCTTTTATTATGGTCTAGAATGCGCCAGGTCTACATGAGCCGACACTATCTTCCTACCCTGTTTCCTACCATTTTCTCCCTCCCCAGCTTCGTTCCAGCCATCGGGCTTTCCTGGTGTTGCCCTAACACCTGTCTGTATCTCCTTCCAGGCACCCACACACTCTGCTCCCTCCACTTAGCCAGGGGCCCTCTCTACTGTCACTCCCCAAAGAATTCTTCCCTGACTATATTCTGGTCTCCATATTTACTACTTCATTCTTCTTTGCAGCCTTTATCTTTGCTTGATATTAGGATATATGTTGATTTTTCAGTAACATTTTCATCTGATTCCTTCACTCAAATGTCCAGAAAGTGCTGCTCTATCCTCAGCGCTAGCACAGCAACTTGTACAAGGTAGGCACTCAGTAAATAGCTGCTCAATAAGTAGATGAACCTCTAGTTTATAGGACACAAACAGCTCATCTGTTAGAATGCAGGATAGAAAGACACCATTTTTTTTTTTTTTTAAAGAGACAGCGTCTCACTTTGTCGCCCAAGCAGGAGTGTAGTGGTGCAATCACAGCTCACTGCAACCTCGAACTCCTGGGCTCAAGGGCTCCTCCTGCCTCAGCCTCCCAAAGTGCTGAGATTACCGGCACGAGCCACCTCACCTGGCCGTCACTGATTCATTTTACAAACGTGGAAAGAGGTGGCCAGTTTCCACTAATTCCCTTCCATTAAACCATGTTAAGCTTCAAAGGAAGAAGGCAAGAGTGAACACATCGTTTCAGCTTAGTTCACTGAGCAATTCTAAACAGAGCTGTTTTGATAATAATCTCTAGTAGAATCACTATAGATGAGACGTGATCTCCAATTGGCTTCCCACTGCCATGTTTCGACGACAGTTGAAGAATGGGTCTGAATTAGCCCTTCAGTTATCTTATAAGCAGGTCTATATCCCAACATGAAACTCAGGGAGCCTGCACTCCGGCCTTAAGAAATCAGCAAAGGGATGTCGAAACAGAATCCCCTAAGAACTGATCTTAATAAATTAGGTGAATGATTGAGGAAAACAAAGGAAATTAATATTTCAACACAGACCTGCCCCCGACATTTGCAGCGCTCAGGGCAAGCATGCAAATGCGGTTTGTCTAAATACTACAAGGTTATACATCAAGCTAACAAAGTTCCAAATCATCATTCTTCATGTGCTTTGAGTTCCGTAAGGGTAGGGGAAAAGCTGACGCATTGTCTTTCTACCCCCAGATTCCTCAGTTGCTAGAAGGGCCTGGCACACACCTACACGGCCATGCCAGTCCACTGTGGTTGCTCCTTGCCTCCCTCAGACCCGGGAATGTACACACACTGACGGCACGGCTTGGCCTTGGGAAGACAGACCCAGGGAAATGATCCATGCAGGCCCCGAAAGCAAGGAAGAGCCATCTGAGCAGAGAATCCTGGAGTCCTGGTACCCACAGCATAATCCAGAAGAGGAAGTGGGTGAGGAGGGGCATAGTTTGGGGATGACCAAAATGGGGACCTCGTGGAGAGGGAGGCCCAGGGCAGCAGGCCCCCCCGGCCCCCCTAACTCAGGTCTGGGGGTGGAACAGTCTGGTGCAGTCAGACTCCTTTGCAAGAGGAAATGCAGAAAGCAGAAAAGCATAGAAATCAGATACAGTACATATGTCATGTAAAGTAAAAGCAGAGTTTAGAAAAAGATCCCATTACTAATTCTCAGGATGTTAAAAATGTCATGGTTGCCAACTTACAATAATGTAAATAGGTTGAATTATAATACTGAATATTGAAATCAGCATTTCAGCATCAAACAGTTGGATTGATGTAGCAAACAACATAGAGACTGAAGTGACACGTACTAAAAACAGAGACACGGAAGTGGGTGTTGGATCCTATGTGTCTTTCCTTCATCCACCCTGCCTGGTGACTTCCACATAACAGACTCTCAATAAACATTTGGGTAAGAAGTTAGATGAACAAATAAAACGCTAAATTAAGAAATAACGAGAGACAGTGACAGACAGAGAATAAGTAATGGGAGTTCTGAGTCACCAGAAAAATGAATTAGCATTGGTTATGAAGAGCATAATTGAAGGAAGCATTTTAAAACTTAGGTAAAAATTAACAGGAAGAAACCAATATCCAAACTCCTTCTGTTAAAATTCTTTAATGTCACAGAAAATCACATTTTTTATACTGTCAAACAGGATGAAATAACAATAGATTATTTTAAAAGAGACCATTTTCAAGAAATATGTTAATAATATTCCTCCTGCAATGAAGAAGAAACAGAAGTAGGAATGTATAGATGATTGTTACAAAGAAATATGTTAATACAACATGCTAATCTGAAAGATTCAAACGCCATACAATTAATTTGAGCCCCAAAATATTTGATGATATTGATCACTCATTCTTAACAAAACCATTGAAAACAAGATTAGGAGGACAATTTTCTACTAGCAAAGTACCTATATTAAAATGAAAAGAAAAATTCTTCATGACAAAATTCTTGGGGAAATATCTTTAAATCTAGGAATACACTAAGGGTACTCACTATTTAATACTATTGTGGAAGTTATTTCTCATCCAAAAACTATTTTTAAAATACTGGGAATAAACAGAATAGATGTTTGATTCATTAATTCATTTTTAACTCTTGCTCTTGGGGTAACTCTCTCTCTATATATATCTGTATATAGACACACACATATCTACCTTTTAACTGTGTATGTATGTCTATGTGTGTGTATACGTATATACACACACATAAATATATATGTGTTTTCGGTGAAATGCGCTTATTCTACATCCTGTATTGCTGACTTATAAGATGATCTATAGTTTCTACTCTAGGAAGCAGGTTATCTGATATTTCAAACTAAAAGAAAATAGATTCCTTTTAAATATTAAAATTGTTTCCATATTCTATACGAACAAGTAGATGTATAAGTGCTATGCTGGTATATAATATGTTGGTTTAAAACAGGGTCAGCTTGAGAACCTGCAATCAATACCTTCAGAAATTCTTTTTTCAATGAAATAGGGTTTGTTTTGAAAAAAATTCCTTCCAATTTATAAGAGAACCTCTTGAAATGTTCACATGCTGCTGTAAAATATTTTTATTATGACTATAACTGACTTATCAGAATATTACTTTGAACCAAAACTTAGTCTTTTGACATGAGGTTAAATTTACTTGAAATAATAGGCTACAGTTGTGTTGATTTTTTTCACTCTTAAGTATTTTCAAAATTGCTTTCAAGATAAAGCAGCATTATTATCCATAATGCACTCTACATCCAGCCTATAGTTCATTGTTAAAAATTCAAATTTGGTCATTTAATGTGCAAGTATTTTTCTTAAAAATATAGTTTCTTCTTCCAAACGAAATAGAGACTCAGTGGAGCCCAAGTCTCTCCACTGTCCCTTGACGACAATTCTGGTTGTCTACATTTTTTCCGTGTTTTTTCAGGGCAGGGAAGTGCTAACAGCATTCTGCACTCATAGTCCTCAACTCTGCAGAATTATTCAACACTGGACACCACTGATACAAGCAAATCACTATATATTCAGTGATACTCAGGGAATATAATCAGTTGCTTGATTATATTTTGGAATGTAATAGCACCAGGGGGAAAAGAAAACCAAACAATGATAACCAAAAGAGCAGGAAAAGAGAGCTTTACTCGGTGGGGGAGAGGTTATATTTTATATTATGTTAAAATCACCCTTTCCAATTTTCTGCTTTATAATGAACTACAGCCAATTACTTCCCATCAACACTGATAAAAAGGGCCGTCCAACTGTTCAACATTTGCTTTACTAATTGAATGATCAATTATTCAAATAAATGATTCTCTCTATCAAGCTCCGGGAAAAACTTGGTCCTTGTTCCAGCCCCAGCTATCCTACATCATGGAGCAACAAAGAGACCAAATCCAGATAGATTTCTGAAATGTTAAAAGAGAAATCCCTCTAACTGGGTGAAGATTTATGGCAACTGAAACTGCTTTGGCATCTCACGGATTCTGATCTTTTCTGAGACTGCTAATCCCACCTCCTCATAGCCTATTTTGCTGATTAATTCATTGGCAAGTATCACTGTGTTCTTAAGAACATGCACTTTGTTAGGTAATGGGCTTTAATGATTAGTCTAAATGCACTCCTTCCTTGCCAGCAAAGACAGACCTCTGAGCCCCAGGAGGACTTTGTGAGAAGGGGGGGGGGGTGGCAAGGGAATTCTCAGCTGACAGATGGCAGATGTGTTTTGCATTCACGCCCTGCATTTAGATGGATTAATAGTGGCTGAAGGTCATTCTGTGGGTTTCGTCTTTTAAAGACAAAATAACTTTTAAAAGACTCAGACTGCATGTATAAGCAGATACTATCCACAGTATTGAGAAGGATTCCTTCTCAATAAGCACCTTGCTTTAAATATATACACATGCATCCAAGAAGAGCTCACACCAAAGGGAAACAGGTTCACTCCCTGCCCACCCCCACTCCACCCTTCTGATAATTATTTTCACATTCAGAATCTGGATGGAAGTGCTTTGAATGATTTTCAATCATGTCTTATCTTAGATGGAAGTCTATGTTCTTTTTCTTTCGCTACTTTTGCCTATGTCTAAAAGCCACCTACTTAACAGAAACCCAAGATTCAGTGGTTCATACAGACAATCACTGGCAGCTTATGATCTTTCCCCAAAGAATATGCTGGTGGGAACGAGAATTAGATTTGTTTGCAACTGAATCGTCTACATCAAAAGTATACAGTAAATGCAAAGTGTAACTCACTTTCAGCATGAGGACTGCAAGTCAGATTTTCAGAGAGATATAACCTATTAATAATAATAACATTTACTAAACTGGCCAGAATTTTATCTCAGATCAGGCTAGATTAAAGTACTAAAAGAAAGCCTATGTAACTATAGCTATTTTTATTATATTCTAAAGCTAATAGGCTGATGATCATTTCAGAAGGAAAAAAAAAAGTCAAATATTTTGCATTTACAAACAAATATGGCTTATGCAAATTCCAATTAGTAATTGTTTCCCGTAGAGTTTATGATGGATCGCTAGAACATAAACGTTATCAGAGTCAGGGACTTTGTCCTAGTACCTGGCATATCATAGGTCTCCAATAGATATTTATTTAATGAATGAATGAATAACTCCAAGTAGCTGTAACTCTTTCGAACTGCATTTAATTGTTCCTTCATAGTTAAGCTGAGAGCAGAGCAAGCATATGATTTTAAAAATCTTTGTAAGATTAGATTAAAAACTACGATTTCTAGAATTTTCTACCAGTGACTTCCTGGAGATACCAAGCACAATAATTTAGGGTTATGTAAGATTTCTTAGAAGTTAGTTGACTTACTGACTTTGTCTTATGTGTCTAGAGAAAACACTAACTTATCTTTGCAAAGCTTAGAGACTTCAGCTAATATTTTATTAGTATTCTTATTTTAAGACAATTTGATTGGCCACATGATCATATTCTGGGTTTGAGAACTTTTTACATTACTACTTGTTCTGAAAGTAGGAACTAAATCATCATACTGAGGATAGTTGATTGGTTCTGATAGACATCATTTAAAAACTATCAGTGCAGGGAAGGCTAACTGGGGCGAGGAGTAGAGAGACAATAAAGAAATAGTCTGATCAATAATAAATAGGATACTAAGAAACACCCCGGAGACTCCATGCCTCCGAGTTCACTTAAGTCTTAACGTACTTTACATTTCAAATCATATCTCACAAAACAAGTGATAGGATTACACTGCTAAATCCATAAGCATTGATTTTTGTCTCACTCACAGATGCATGCTGTGTGCTATTGGAAAATCTGCTAAAATAGGTTTCTGCCATACAGCGACGACCACGTAGCAAGCACTCTCTCTATAAACTCGCTGAAGTCTTTAATAAGCAATTATCCCAGCTTCAGAAAACATAAACAACATTCAATTATGCGCAAACCTCTTGCAACACGCTCATGCATCTTTCCTCTTTCTACCATTTTTCGTTGTTACCCAAGGCCTCCCTATTTCCCTAGCGGAGTATCCTGCTTTCTAAAAAAAAAAAAAAAAAAAAAAAAAAAAAATCTCGGCACACATGTGTGAGCTTTCAAAGTGTTTTTAGGAACTATCCCCGGTGGACTCCGGAGAGCTTGCCTTCCGGTCAGAGAAAGCAGCAGCAACTCAAATGGGCTATTATTTTCACTGATAGGTTGACCCCATTCCTTGTGGAATTTGGGATTTAGTTTCACGTGGGGGTAGATCTGTGCTCAGCGGCCATCAGAGCGACAGGACTTGGCACTTCTGAAGCACGATAAGGGGTCTCAGAGAGCACAGGCGCCTAGATATGGAGGTGACAAGGTGGCGATGGTGCCCCATGGTTCTGTTAGTTCTCTCAACTGCTCCTAGCGATGGGTTTTTAGATGGGGCCTGGAGATGTGACAAGAGCCACGAATAGTCGCTGAAAGACATGTGGCTGGATGACGTAAAATGATACTTACTATTGCAGCATTTGTTTCACTGATCACTTTGCTCCTATCCCATTAAGATGCTTTCTGAACCAGCCTCTTGTAAAGTTTCTGCTCTGAAAATTCTTTCTTTATTTTCATGCCCTCTGTGTTGACTTAACTCTCTGGTTCTTTGCCCACTTTGATGGACAGTGATCACATTGTGTCCCATTTTCTCATGGTCTTATTTTTGTTTCAGCTATATTCTCATAGCTAGTTCTTTCATGTACTTTAAACTTATCTAAAATTATTTTGATTTTAATGTTTAAAATAAGATGGAACTTTTAGATTTAAATATAAAATCAAGGTTATCAATTGACATTTTATGTCTCAAACGTGGTCAAATTCAGATAGAATATAAATGATACATTATAAAGAACCCTTAGGATCACAATACAAATTATCACTACAAATTGCTATTTTTCCTTACGTCTCATGAACTTTATATTACTTAAGGGACCACTTTTAACATAACATCTTAAAAACATTCATTTACCAAAAAAAGACAAAAACCAAAAAACCCTGCAAACTAAATCTCAGATTTTCTGTGATGCTATTTTTCTCACCTTTCTACATGTGAGAAACAACTCCCTTTTGTGAACATCCTGGAATAAAACCACATTATTTATTAAGAATTTGTTAAATGATCTCTAATTTCTATAATTAAGCACTTAGCTTCAGAATTTGCATATGGCTAATAGCACTGAGCCCACTTTAATTAGCTTAACCTCATTAAAGAAAGGATCTAGTCTCCCAGGGACCAATGTGACAAGTGCCATGTGAAAGTTCATATTTTGTTCAATTTCACCATACCGATTTAAAACCTTCATGGTAATGAGTATTTGTGAAGTATGTCATTTATACTAAAATAGGATTTTACTTAGTGCACAAGAAAACCTATTTAGTATCTATTTTTTATAATTCAAATACCTAAGACCATTACCATTTATAAATACATTCTTCATGAGCTTTTTATTTTAGAATCATTTACTTTTAAAAAAATCAATTCTTTAAAAAAATTTTACTGCACTATTGTCAAGTTAAAACAAAACCTTAAATTCCTTATAGGTACAGAGTGAGATGCGTGCTTTGCTTCTGAGTAAAACACTCATGATGATTGAGCATCCACAGTACGTCTAAGAGAGCCACTTTGAAGAGCTGTATCATGGAGCTAGATGTGTAGATTGTGCATTTCTGTGAAATTATTTATGAAGGTGCTGAATGGCTTGAAGTTTCACAGCACATCTGCTGGGGAAGGAAAATGTGTGTACGTGTGGGCTGCCATGTTGCTAGAAGAAAACAAGAGTGGAAGGAGCGACTATTCCTATTCTTACGCCTTCTTATTTTATCTTTCCAAATAAACATGCCTTTTCTAGCTTTGCCAAAAGGAAGAATCACCCATCCTTTACCACTACACCACTGTCTATCCCCATCTGTGAGACCATAACCTTGAATTGTATTAACTTAAACAAAAAAAATTAAATTTTGAAAAATATGTCTAAAGCTCAGATACTAGACTGTCCTAAATAGCACAGCTTAATTATTGGAGAATTTACTTCTACATTTTAAGTGCCTTCCTCTCAAAGGAGACTTGGAGGTATTGCATAAACTATGGCATATACATGTACCAACTACCTAAATGGCAACATAAGTTATTTCCTAGATATTAAAAAGAAGATAACCCCTGCTAAAAACAGTAAATCAGAAATACAGATCCTCATGGCTATTGAAATACTGACACAGTGTGGGACTTCCATACTGGCGTGATAGTAGTTAAATAATGATAAATTATTAAACCAGAGCCCTGGAATGTAGAGAAGAGTCTATGTGTGTGTATGGGGCAGCCGGTTGGACCTCTGACCTTCAGGAACACACTGAAGTTCGGTGGGACCTGAAGCTTAAAAAATTAGAGAATCTTCGTTAAGAAGAATCATCCAAACTCATGTATAAGATAAACATAGTATCTGTAAATTTACAAATATTTTTTTAAAAATGAGAAAAGTCATGAATTAAAAATCTGAATGTCACAAAACTCAGAAAAGTAACTTTTTTCTTAACTGTTTAACATAGTTCTATAGGATTCTTTTCTTGCGTTTGTTTTGTTGCCTTCCCGTGTGGCAAAGGTTTTACATTTACAGTAGCACGTGTCAATCTGACTTGTCTCACTTCCGGGAGTTATGATAATGTCCTATAATTGCAAGTATTGAAGCCCATTGTCATGTTGGTCTTTGAAACATTTTTCAACACTGCTTTCTTTTAGCTTCTTGCTCCTGGGCAGAGGTGCTTGGTTCCACTTTGGATGGCATGTCAACCTGGTCTAGTTAAGGACACCTATCATAGCAGATCACTTTTCCTGGTTATATTGCCTATGGATGGGCTTGTTTCTTGGCACCACTGGCTATGTTTGGCCTTTCCTCATGGCAAGCTGGGCAATGCAGTGAGGATCTTAAACCTGAAATCTTTTTTTCAGGCAGAAAAGGACAGGCAAAAAAATCCCTAGGGTGACTACTCAGGATTCAAAATCCCTTTCAATGGTCCTTCTTGATCGTCCCATTGGTGTAACTGTGGGGAAAGTCAAACAATTTTGTGTACTTTGATTAATACGAAAAAAAAAAAACCTCAAAAGCTTAAAAACTCATATTCAAAGAAGTTCTCCACCAGTTTGGGAGCTGGACCTATCTTTATTCCCTTTAAATCCTCTAGCATCTTCTGAGTCCACTATATGAGGTGAACTTCCCTATGGAAACATCATGTACATATTCTCCAAAGATTTTTTTTTTCTTTGAAGTGATGAACATCATTTTGCATATTTTGATTCCTTCTCATTTCTTCTCTGAGTGACAACTAAGAGCTAGCTTGTGTCGTTTTGCATAAATCAGTCTTTTGGGAACAGATAATAGCTTGGCTTTTAATCATGCTTACTAACATATGAGCAAACTGGCACTGACAAGGAACTGGGAAGGCACAGGTGTCCCATCCCTTTTTTTTGGCTAAGGACACAGGATGGCGTTCCCAGGTGGAACAATCTACTCTCCGCCTGTGGCAATGGAATGAACAGCCTTGCTATCATTTGATTCTAAACGGGTTCTCTTACTAAGCCACTGCTTTAGCAATGCTCGGCTAAACGTACAGCTAGAAGTGAGACTTCCTCAGGGTGCACTGCTTTTGATGGGTGACCTGCCACACACTCCATTGTCCAAATTGCACTGCTACTGTAGATTTCCTGCTAAGAAACAATTTACCGCAGCGTTGTGTTATCAGTCTTGTGGGCTGTGTTAGTTTGGGGGGTCTCAAAATCTGAATAACTGACTGCAGATACATAGAAGTTTCTACTGCTGCTATTCCCAAATTCCATTTACTGTACTGCTAAGCAGGACATAGTAACAGACGCTGCATGTATACAGGAAGCATTTCTAGAATAAATAGTAAACAATGCCACCAAGCTTGATGCAATATCAAAGCTGAAGATAAGTGAGAAAATAACAAAAAAGGCAGAAGAAGAAGAAGGAGAAGGAGGAGGAGGAAAAGAAGAAACTAAATTGTCAACATTTTCTTATAGTTTTCCATTTTCATCAAAGTATACATAAATTATCTGAAATGTGTATACATATACACACACACACACACACACACACATTTATTTACTTATTTATTTTTAACCAAGCATCTTTTCCTAACCAATAAGCAGTTATAAATGAGTACTCCAAACTATATGTGCATGGGTTTTATTTATTGTCATTGTTAAACACATCCAAAATAGTGAGATGTTATTCATAAAAGCAAATCTCTTCTAGTGATTTAATGTTTTCTTCTTTTTGGAAATCATTCCCATAAGAGCTATTCTCAAGATTTCTGTTTTGGTATGTGAAGACTCAATTATCACTTAACTGATTCAATGCAACAACTTAATGATGTACCTGTTTATCTTTTTCGAACTGCTTATATATATAAATACCCAACCTCAGCATACCAAGATTATTTTCTGTGATAAGGAAAACACCAGGCTGTTTACTTCTTATTCAATATAAGGGAGTTGAGTACTAGACTTAATTTAATAATCAAATAACCAAACATCAGTCCTAATATTGCATTTGTGATAATATTGACATCGATATTTACCAACTTAATTGAAGCATGACAACTAGCTTTACTATAAACTTCCCTATTTTTAATAAGCGGAGGCATGGGCATTGTCATTACACTGGCAAATAACTGCACGTGTCACATTTTCATCTTAATTCTCAGTAAGACCCGCTGGTTTCCTCTTTGCATCAGATACTCAAACTTGTCTCTTTCATTTAAAAAAGAGGACTAACTTATTTCATAAAGTGCCTTTATTACATTAGTAGCAGAGTGTTCAAAAAATGCTATACTGTAAGCGACAGTAATAACTAGGACAATATGTTCCAAACCCAAATATTTCATTATATAAAAATATAACGAATTATATGTCCCAACTGTGTATGTGATATGTAATATGTGATATTTAATATGTATTTTTAAACAAGCTTCGTATGAAAGCTGGCCCCAGGTATTGCTCAGAAGAGAACTAAACATTGCTCCAACATTAAGCCCATCTGTGCCTACTTTCTTAACTCCATGTGAGAAACATTTATGGAATAACTATTATGTGCTAGGATGTTCTGTGCTTGGTCTTGCAAATGTGACGTGCTTATGGCTAGTTTCTGTACTCAGGGAGCTCACAGGGTAACGGAGAGAGAGGTGGAAAAATGATTACAAATGCAGGAATAATAGATATTAAGTACGAAGCAGAAGGAACAGATGGGGCATGCATGGGAAGAGGTCAGAGAAGATAACGTTTTTGCAGAATCTTGGAAGACAACCTGGTTAGGGGGACGTGTGCATCAAGGGCCCTCTAAACACTGGCCCTTCTAGGGGTGGGAGGGGCAAGCAGAGCAGGTGTGAAGAGCCACAGGAAGTTTGGTGGAGGCTGACCACAGGCTGCATGTGCACGAGTGTAGACAAAGGCTAGAGATCCAGGAAGGGACCAGCAGGCCAAATCAAGACTTATATCACTTAAATGATCCAATACAACAACTTAATGATGTATGTGTTTATCTTTTTCCAACTGCTTACATACAAATACCCAATCTCAGCATACCAAGATTATTGACCCATTTCTGATCTCATCTTGGATGACATCCTGGCAGAAAGCCGATAAAGGATATTTCAGGGGAAAATGGTATGTCTCGATTTCCATTTTAAAATGATCGCATTGGTGGCTATGGGTTGGGAGCGGAAGCAGACAGAAAATGGACAAGTAGGTGGAAGAATACCGCAAAGCTGGTGAAAGATTATGAGTGCCTCTATCAAAACAGTGGCTTTAAAGAAAATGGGGCCAATTCTTAAAGGCAGAATTGAGAAGATTGGATGGCTCACTGGATGTGGGTACTGGAGAGGAGGGACAAGCTAAGAATGAAGTGTCTGGCGTGGCTGACTGGTGACACCAATCAATTCGATGGAGAATGGAAGGACAGGACAGAGTTAAAAAGGGAAAGCGACATGAATTCCTTCTCATTGCATTTGTGCCCAGGGCGAAAATCTGGGGCCGATTTGGAAGTGGCAGTGAGAGATCTTCCAGAGTGAGATGAAATGGTGAAATGTCCTCAACCTTTGGAACAATTACGGGTGCCCTGGTTATAGGATCCATTCACAGTGCTTTGTAGACTTGCAATAAAAGAAAAAAAAAATTCATGCTCATAAACGCTTCATTTTATTTCAAACATGCTCTGAGAACAGAACACAACTGTGCTGTTTATGACTTTTTTCCTATTGTGTAGATGTGTTGGATTGCTCATAAACTATAAAAAATGCTAGATTACTATTTGCAGAAATGTGGAAGAACATGAGGTATTGGACTGCTTACTTTCATTTCGTTCTTGTAAAACATTTATATTTTCATTCAAATTCCTTTTTTTCATCACTAAACAAGTAAGAACTAAAGCCAAATGGTTCTCAATGATGCTTCATAGAACTACAGAAAGTAGAAAGAGGAATTTTAATAGCACAGTGCATTATTCCAAGACTCTACAATTAAAAGTGTCAGAAGTGTTCATGGCTACCAAGTAGATGGTTCTTACATTAGAAAGAGGAAACAAAAAAGTATTTATGAACTTCCATGAAAGGACCCTTGCAAATCCTTCTCTTCTTACAACAAAATTACTATTTTTGCGGACAGCTATCCAAATTTTATCTCCAGTACCCGCCAGTGGCTGAAGTTCCAGTCCCATGACGATACTTCTAGTAAAACTAAATGTCCTCCTGTAACCTATAAACATATTACACATGTTTAAGAAACACCTCCCCAGTCTTGTTTTTTATTTCATGTCTTTTTGAGTTCTACTATGTCCAGAATTCTTCTCTTTGGCCATAGTTTAGTCACGAGCAGAGAAAACTCAAGCTCTGTTTTATAGCATGACCACTGATGGTTGCATAAACCAAAACCTAAAAGTTTCTCAGGGGTTGAATCTGTTTTATAACCAAGTTGAAACATCAAAAAGCCTCAGTTCTCCCCAAACAAAAGCTCCTGACATTCTCTCTGCCCAAAGTGTCTGTTAACGGGACCAACTATTACCGCTGGTACCCATTCTGAACTCAACTTGACCCATTTCTGATCTGCCCTTATAACTCTCTCATTCTCTGTGATGTTCTTCTCCCTAACTGATTCAAACCAACTTCTGCAGGACCAGTGACTTGCTAATTCCTCTCAGGGGCAAGAATGTTGACACCAAGTAGACACCATGGACACGTCTTGACCTTTGCCAGGAAGGGTGGATGCTCGAGTTACTCTCTCACTTCCCAACAAAAAAGCCCTTGTCCTGTGCTCCTCTTATGCTTCCTTTAATATGGTGACACCGAGTTTATTTCTCTATGAGGATATTATGATGAACCTTAATGGACATTCGTATGGGATCTAATACAAAATTGGAAACCTATACAAGATGCCAAGAACATAGAGGATATACGACAAGGCTTAGACACTTCCTGCCATGTTTAAATGAATCTAAACTCTGGTCTTATAGAGATACTACTCTTTACTCTGCATATAAATAAAGTGTGAGGTTTAAAAACATGAAAGAAAATATATATGTTCTACTCATAAAGAAAGAATATTCTAAAAGCGCATTCATGTTTTATGTGACACGGTGCCCTATTTGTTTGAATTTAATATCTTTAGGAATGAACAGCCATATCTCAAAATTAAATACCTGACATTTCTCATTTTTTGCCACGTTCTGCCCTCGTTCCACTTTTAAAATGTAATAAGTGCTCCAAGATTCCATCCACACGCAGAGCTAATAACTCAGTATTAGAGGTTTTAAAAATAATGCCCAATTCATTCTAAAAACCCTGCGTTTCTGTCATTGCTGTCCTATGAACTTCTGGAACCAAGCCTGGCAAAGAGCAAAGCAAGATTTAGCTGACCGTGCTAATACATCTTAAACATCAGTTCAGTGTAGGTTTTCGTGTTAGCTGGCAGAAATCCCTTTCCTAAAATATTTTTACTTATAATAACCTGATTATTTTAAGGAATTTGCCGTTCAGTGGAAACTGTCTAAATGATTGAATGCTCCCCAAAAAGTATGAGTATGATTTCCAAGCTACGTTTTCAAGGCAGTTAGGCAGATAAGTAAAACCCGTAAGAGTTCTGTTCAAGAGATGGATAGTCCTACATTTGTTCCAAGGGGAGATTTTTCATATTCAATGAGTAAGCACATTTGCTTTAACATTGAAAACTACCTACCTGAGATGATCTATTTTTATGCAAACACTATAAACATTAAACATGCCACATTAATAATAATAATACAGAAAAGGGTTCTGAGAAATAGGAGTCCAGGAACATGAAGGATGATGTAAATTAAAAAACAACCAACAACAACGGTAACAAGACAGCAAAAAAGTACAGTCATTTACCAATCTGGCAACTCCATAAAACTAGCAAATGTACTTCACGATGTTTATCTTCGCTATAATTTTCCCAACATAAAACCATACCTTGATTAAAAGTCTGATCCATTATTCATAGAATGGTTTTAGAGAATTTGTTTATAAATTCTTGTTTCACGACAGATGCAAGAGTAGTCATCTTGGACCATGTAGAAAAAGCAAAAGTCACCCAAACTGAGGAACAATTCCTTTTGCTTCTTGACAAGAACACCTTGCACACTAATTAAAAACAATAATAATAACAAACAACCTGGGAGTTGAGGCTTCTGATGCTCTGCTCTCCAGGGTTTAAACTCTTTGAATCTACATCACAATGGTCACGTATAGCATGTGCTTTTCCTCTTCTTAACCCTTGGAGGTGGGTTAGAAGTGTGATGATGCCTACAGTTCAGGCAGTCGTCTTGTAAAGTAGTAATTCACATTGTGAGCACTTACTCTGTGCTAGGCACAAGGCCAAGGGCCTATTTTCATTTAATTCTCTAATAATCCAATTAAGTAGGTCCTATTCTTACCTCCACCCCAGAACAAAGAAACTAAGGCTTGGAACAAGGGCGAAGGAACTGTGAACAAATTCATATAATTTATAAATGGGGACATCATGATACAAACATAGCCAGAGCCATGCTTTTGATTTCTTTGCTACACTGTTTCTCTCTACGACCCCAGAGCACTGATTTTTTAAAGAGTAATGGCAGTTAATGGTAGTTAATAAGTCTATACATTATATAGAGAAGTGTTTTCTAGAGTGTGCCAGTTAAGATTCCACTAGGTGCTGTTAAACTTTTTATTCTAAAATTCTTTGCCAGGGACAGGAACTGCTGCAGAAAGCCTGCCCCAAGCATATTTCGTGGATCTCCCAGTTGGCAAATTGATAGGCCTGTTGTTATTCAAAAACACTTGTCTGTAGCCATACTAGAGCAATCAAGTGAAACAAAGCAGGTGACGCTGAAAGTATTTATAAAGCGGGGCACATGGTTATACACAAACCTACAAAACAGTCAAAGCTATTGGAAAGGAAATCTGGTCAATTCCAGTACTAACAATCACAGTTCAGGCAATTTCCCAAGGTTTATTTTCCCATCAGTTCTAATAATGTACGTTTTACTGTTCAGCATAAAAGGAGAATCTGAGTATTTACTAGAGAAGGTATGGGAAAAATGTTTCCAGTACAAAATAAAGCACGAGTCAATGAAATAATATAGATGGATAAATGGATTTCTGCCTCTTTTACTCCTACATAAATAGGGATAGGCTAAAATGAGAGCACTGAACATCTTTTATAACTGTGCTATTCTGTATGGTAGTCACTAGCTATACGTGGCTAATATAACTGACAAACTGAATTTTTAATTTTAATTTAGAGTAATTGATTTAAATTTTAAATCAATGACTGATACTCAGTTCAGTTATGAAATAATTTTAAGTATCTTCGGAACAACTTGGGTATGTAAATATACTTTTTCAAATGTAAATTTTATGAAATCAAATACAGATCATGTATTTCAGATGAAAATTTAGCATTCAGATTGAGATGTGCTGCGCATATAAAGTATACACTAGATTTCAAAGACTTAGTGCTAAAAAAAGGGGACATAAAATATCTCATTAATATTGTTTAAATTTTGATTAAATGTTGAAATGGTATTTTAGATATGCTGACTTAACATAATGCTACTAAGGTTAATTTCAGTTGCTTTTAAAACTTTTTTAGTGTGACTACAAGAAAACTTAAAATTACATAGGTCGTGCCTATTATGGTTGTATTGGACAGCACTATTCCAGAAAGTAAGACTGTAAATTCATTACTTGTCTTGAAAATAGTTTCATAGTGTGCCCAAAAGGTATAGAAATGGCAACATTATTTCTGAATCATAATCTCCATTCTAGTTGGTATAGTAAGAAAAAGGGTAATTCTGATTGATTATGAAGAAGACTCAACAAGAGATCAATCACCTCAAATAAAAAGGGAAACTGGGAGATTCTACTGGTATCTAACTCATTCCATTGCCCCGGGCACTACAGGTGGGTTAAAGCCAGGATTCGGTGAAATGCTAGTTTGAAACTGGCCAGACAACTTAAACAAGGTACATTTCTAGCATGTTCGAAAACAGGCACACGCCCTGCCCTAGTACTTCTAAACAGGGGAGTGTGCAACTGAAGAAATTCCTATAGCATTTTCATTAGTGGCTGCTTCTCCATCTCCAAAAGAAATACAATATTACAACCCTAGGCATCTTAATAATTCCAATGGTGTTCTGGCCTTTAGACTATATTCTATAGGTAAATATAATATACCCAAACACACACACACACACACCACACACAATACATACACACACACACACACACACACACACGTAAACAAATGAGATGTGTCCAAAAGTCTGAACTGAGGTCCAAATTCTGCAGTCATCACTGCCTCCCTGGGCCTGCTCCTTATTTCCAAAATGGAATCAGGGAGGGTTCTATCTCTCAAAGCATCTAGTGCTAAAAGGTCGTGATTCTAAATGAATTCTAAGAAGCTAACACTTACATAATGCTTCACATTTTTCATAGCACTCTCATATAGTTAATTCACAACAGCCTGATGACAGCTTCTTAACCTCCTTTTACTAAGGAGAACTCTGAGATTGAAAGAGGCTAAATGTCCTCCACATGAACACTTTTTTAGAAACCAGGAAGCCTGGGACCACAACTAATCTATTTTCCAGTATATTATACTGATTGCCATTTTCTGACAATCACAGAGATTATGCTGAACAATTTTCAAGTATTAAATCATTTACAAGAGATGGGCTAGACAATGAGATATCTGTCATTTCTTTCTAATGCATCTTGCATCTTCCTTTTCTTCCACTGTCAAAGCTGTATTTTTTTTTTACATATATTATTTTGTACGTAAATTCTTACATGTAAATTCTTTAGTATTTGTCTATTAAATGTAGATACAAATGATTTAGTAGACAGTGTCATAACTATTTCAATGATAACAAATCCCTTAACTTTTTCAATTACCATGCTCTACAGAAGTGAGCTTTGTTCTTTTCATAAGAAAAAAAAGGAATGAAACTACTAAAAGAAAACATTGGGGAAACTCTTCAGGACATTGCTCTGGGCAAGGATGTCTTAAGTAATATCCCCAAAGCACAGGCAACCAGAGGAAAATTGGACAAATGGGATCATCACATCAAGATTCTGTGTAACAAAGCAAACATCAACAAAGTGAAGAGATAACCCATAGAATGGAAGAAAATATTGGCAAACTACCCATCTGATTAATAACTAGAATATATAAGAAGTTACAACAATTCAATAGAAGAAAATCAAATAATCCAATTGAAAATGGGCAAAGGATCTGAATAGACATTTCTCAAAAGAAGACATACAAATGGACAAGTATATGAAAAAATGCTCAACATCATTAGTCATCAGAGAAATGTAAATCAAAACTACAGTGAGATATCATCTCACCCCAGTTGAAATGGCTTTTATCAAAAGAAAGGCAATAATGGACACTGGTGAGGACGTGGAGAAAGGAGAATCCTCGTACACTATTGATGGGAATGTAAGTTAGTTCAACCACTAACGGAAAACAGTATGTGGGTTCCTCAAAAAACTAAAAATTGAACTACCATATGACTCAGCAATTCCACTAGTGAGTCTATATTCACAGGAGAATTCAGTATATTGAAAAAGCTATCCACACTCCCATGTTTATTGCAGGACTATTCACAATAGCCAAGATTTGAAACCAACCTAAGTGTCCATCAACAGATGAATGGATAAAGAAATTGTGGTATGCATACAGAAGAGAATGTTATATAGGCACAAGATGAACAAAATCCTGCCATTTGCAACAATGTGGATGGAACTGGAGAACATTATGTTAAGTGAAATAAGCCAAGCATAGAAAGACAAATCTCGCATGTTCTCACTTATGTGGAAGCTAAATATTAAAAACAATTGATCTCATGGAGACAAAGTGTAGAATGACACATCTCAGAGGATGGGAAAGGTTGCAAGGAGGGGAGGATGAAAGAGGGATAGTTAAAGGGTACAAAAATATAGTTAGATAAATAATATTTGATAGCACAACAAAGTGACTGTAATCAACAATAACTTAGGGTATACTTCATAATAACTAAAAGAGTGGAACTGGACTATTGTTAACACAAATGATAAATGTCTGAGGTGGTGACTATTCCAATTATTTTTACTTGATTAATTCACACTGTATGCCTATATCAAAACATCACATGGACCCTATAAAGATATACAACTACTATGTACCCATAGTTAAAAATAAAGTTATATATGCAAAAAAAGAGAAAAAGTACTTTTAAGGAGGCATTTATAATATTCATTTAAGGTAGGTTGAAAATTAAATGAATATTTTTTACAGAAATATATCTTTGAGGGCCAGAAGAACTAATGTGGTTTAAAAATTATCAAGTTTTCAACCAACGTCACTGACTTCCCTCCTGAGAAACCTGGTTCATTACTGAGTAATTATATAGTTATTTCTAGCATCTTCTATGAGTCAATAGAAAATAATTTTATAATTGCATTCCAGTTACAATGATTAATCATTAGTTTTAAAATGATATAACTTTCTGGCATAATTTAAACACTTGGCAGAACAATTTTTAAGAGAATTTTAATTATCAAAATACTTTTTCAACAGACTATTCTACTATAGAAATGTTATCACTACAAATGCTTAAAAGCATCTCAAGAAACAAAAGCAGAGAATTTAATTTATCAGATATTTTATAAGCCAGTTCAGTAAATACATATGATTGGCTTGGAATGACTGAAGCCATATTGATTTGCCTGTGACTATCTAAAAGTAAAAATCTCCCATGAGACTATAAATCAGATATATACATTGCACATTCCCCCAGGGAAATTCCTTCAAATCATCATGCGTGGTATTGGATGTCCACAAATGCACCCTTTAACCTGGAAACAAAAGAGAAAAGAAACAGAAGGGATTTCTACCCTTGGGGAAACATAATATGTCATGGGCTTGGATTTATTACACTGTTCTCCTATGATGTGTCACTTCACGATAAAATGCCAGGTGGAAGGAGGACAGATGGAGGAGAGTTAGGAGGTTCCAAAGGAATCTAAAAGTCACGCCTGTTGACTGCCATGGTACTCCCCCCAATAAATTAGGAGTTATTATTTTAAAGCCAAAGGACAAAACATTAAATGTGGAATAAGTATAAGCAATTTGAGTTTCCCAAGATGAAACTTTCATGACCTCAATACAATACCTGTTAGAACAGTGCTTTTAAAGGAGTCAAGGGGGGAAATATAAAGGAAGGAGCCCAAAGACTCTTTTCCTTTAAGATTCTTAGAAGAAAATGTTGGAAAAACTGTTATAGACATTGGCCTAGGCAAAGAATTTATGAAGAAGACCCCAAAGGCAATCACAGCAACAATAAAAATAAATAAATGGGACCTGATCAAATTAAAAAGCTTCTGTACAGCCAAGGAAACTATCACAAGAGCAAGCAACCTATACAATGGGAGAAAATAATCACATGCTACACATTGATAAAGGGCTGAGAACTAGAATCTATTTGGAACTCAGGAAAATCAGCAAGAAAAAAAAAAAATCAAACAACCCCATTAGAAAGTGAACAGAAACTTTTCAAAAGAAGATAGACTAATGGCCAAGAAAAATGGAAAAATGGTCAAAATCTCTAATCATCAGAAAAATGCAAATGAAAACCACAATGAGAGATCACTTAACTCCAGTGAGAATGGCTTTTATCACAAAGTCCCAAAACAATAAATGTTGGCGTGGAGGCGGAGAGATAGGAACACTCATACAGTGTTGGCGGGACTGCAAAGTAGTACAACCTCTATGGAAAGTGACATGGAGATACCTCAAAGAGCTTAAGTAGAACTACTATTTGATCCAGCAACCCCACTACTGGGCATCTACCCAAAAGAACAAAAGACATTCTATAAAAAAGACATCTCCACTAGAATGTTTATAGCAGCACAATTCACAATTGCAAAGATTTGGAAACAACCCAAATGCCCATCAGTACATGAGTGGGTTAATAAAATGTGGTATATGTATACCATGGAGTACTACTCAGCTGTAAGAAAGAATGGTGACATACCACCTCTTGTATTTTCCTGGATAGAGCTGGAGCCCATTCTACTAAGTCAAGTATCAGAAGAATGGAAAAACAAGCACCACATGTACTCACCATCAAATTGGTATTAATCAACACTCATGTGCACATATAGTAGTAACATTCATCGGGTGCTGGGCAGGTGGGAGGCGGGAAGAGGGGACGAGTATATTCACACCCAATGGGTGCAGTGTGCACCATCTGGCGCATGGACACGCTTGAAGCTCTGACTCAGGTGGGGCAAAGATAATATTTGCACCCCCACAATATGCTGAAATAAAGAAAAAATCCTTATAACACACATAGACTATGTGGGCTGGAGTGATCACTCCACGAGACACTTACCATCTTTTAACGTTTCCCTGGAGTATTTTCTGAGCCAGAGTAATTCCAATTGCCACTCTGGAGTTGATTACAAAGTTCCAGTTGGTACCATTAACATTTCCAAATATTTAATTTTTTGTTGTTCTAAATATTGAATGAAGACATTATTTCTGTGGTCTAATTACGCACCCCTACCCCTGAGTTATGGACATTAGTCTGATTTTACCAGCTTTATGGGAAGAGTATTTAGCATGCTGATACTTTCCTCCTGTGATCATTTATTCATTTGAAATTAAAACCTAAAGTGGACATTTTTCTGATTTTTATTACAGCCAGCTGTTCCCAAAATTAAAGAGTTGCTGTTTTTTAAAAAAAATTGAATCCCAATATTAATTCCTATACAATCTGCTGGGTTTATTTTTAAAGAAAGATGACTAAACATTTCTCCTTTAGATATCAACTCTAGAGGACAGTGTTGAATTTAAACAAGATTAAAGTTATGATAATGGCACTCAGTTTTGAAACCCTGTTCTCTGATAGTTTTATTAAGAAGAATAACAGGGGCTGGGCACGGTGGCTCAGGCCTGTGGCCCCAGCACTTCGGGAGGCTGAGGCAGGAGGATCCCTGGAGACCAGGAGTTCTAGACAAGCCTGGGCAACATAGCAAGACTCTGTCCCTACCAAAAATAAAAAATATTAGCTGGGCACAGTGGCACATGCCTGTAGTCCCAGCTGCTCAAGAGGCTGAAGAGGGAGGATCGCTTGAGCCCAGGAGTTCAAGGCTGCAGTGAGCTGCAACAGGGCCACTCCACTAGCCTGAGTGACAGACTGAGATTCTGTCTCTAAAAAAAAAAAAAAAAAAAAAAGAAAAAAAAAGAAAAAGAAAATGGAACAAAAGAAACAGAAAAACAAATGAAGATGTATGTCTGCGTAGCTTAAGGACCTCTTATCTACACATCTGTACTGAGTGTTGTTAGTGGATTGCCTTTCGCTGTGTTTTTAATGTCCTAAAGCTCACACTGACACTGTAAAATAAATCTCTGCTGTGGTATTGCTACTCCATTTATTTTAAGAGGTAGCTAAATTTGATTTCTGTATTCAGCTGCTTTCTACCTCAGACTTCTGTCCACTTCTGAAGCTCGTGAGTAACTTAAGAAAAGTCCTTCCAAAGCCACTAAACCAATTTTTGAAAGGAGGTCACGAAATCTCACAAATCGGGGGGTTGCCAACTGTGTAGACAGGCCCTCCGTAACTCCATAAATAAAGTTTCTAACTAGGAAACTCCTCCTGGGAGAGCAAAGATTGACCTTTACCTACCCTCACTGCCAAAAGATGAAAACTAGGGTAAACAGAGTTCACTTTAACAGCAAAAACCATAAAGGAATATTTTTATATTGATTTCAAGAGACACGCTTCAAGAGTTGGGCAAGAAAAGTTCGACGGTGGGGCAAGGATCTCCCAACAGATATTGTCACATAAATTGGAAGGGATGACAACAATATGCAATCACAATTCTGATTTCTGTTATGAAAAGGTATTCACTATATGTATATATATATATGCACACACACACACACACACACACACATATTTTTTATCATCTGGGATTATGTTTATCCTTTTTTAGTGTCATCTCACTGTTTGCTAGAAAGTACGTTCTGCCGCAAGATGCTGGTTAAAAGTAATTCAGCAGCACAAGATGGATGGATGGGAAAACTGGAATAAGAATAAAAAAAATACAACCTCACACTCCTCTATTCTGACACCGAAAACAACAGGCTGTGAAAATGGTTTCATTAAAAAATAACAAGCGATGCTCACCAGGGGATAGATCAGGGCAAACCGAATCAAAAATTCCTCAATCACTGCTCAAGTAGGTCAACTTGAATTAATGCAAAGGGCAAAGATTCAGAGTGAGCTGCTCGTTTCTCCCCAGGCTGTTCCCGCAGCCCTCTCTGCCCCAGAGGTAAGTGGTTTGGTGGGGCCCTCCACGGTGGGTAGGTCACTTGGCAAAAACCCTCTTTGCACCAGTGGAAAGTGTCCTGGTATTAGTGTGAGCTCTGCTAGTTGTCCTAGACTGAAATGCTAAGAGACTGCTAAGTGCATCCAAAGTTCTTTGTGTTTTCGGAATGCCCTTCTGTGACACTGTTTATGTTACCACCTTTACTTTCCCAACAAAGCCAGTAGTCTAGTTGGCTGGTCAAAACGCTAGCCATCCTCTTGGTAAGGCTATTTTTTCTTCTGCACACGTTCTAACAAAACAGGATTAACTTTTTAATTTTATCCGATTTTAGACACAGGATCTCTCTCCGTCCCCTGGAGCACAGTGACATGATCATAGTTCACTGTAACCTTGAATTGCTGGGCTCAAGTGATACTCATGCCTCAGACCTCCCGAGTAGCTAGGACTGCAGGCACATGCCACTGTATCTGGCTTAATTAAAAAAAAAAAAAAAAAAAATTTTTTTTTTTTTGTAGAGATGGGGTCTTACTATGTTGCCCAGGCTGGTCTTAAACTCCGGAGGCTTCAAGCCATCTTCCTATCTCAGCCTCCCAAAACGCTGGGATTACTGGCATGATCCACTGTGCGTGGACTCACTTTATTCTCATGTATAAAACTATATTGTTTATTTATGAAAATTGCAACAAAGTCCCTTAAAACACAGCTGGAGAGGAATTAGTCCAGGTTAAATCTATAGAGATCTAAGTGTCCTCCAAAGCCTATTAAAGGGTACAGCTGTCTCAGAGCAGGTCTGTCCCATTTCTGTGGCATCAAAGCTAAGGAGCCCTCTTCTTAGATAAAATCCAAGCATGCTGCTCTAAGGAAAATACACTTTTCATTTATATTACTAATCGGAGGATTTACAGCCCTGAGTTTTGCTATTAAAAGCGTAACAGTTCCTCCCATGCAAAAGCACATCAAAAGTTCCCCGAGTACCCAGGGGTTTTAGCACCAAGATCAACTACTTCTACGCAGGACTGGCCAAATAATCTGTGGGGCCCAGAGAAATAAAAATGTGAGATTTCTTGTCCAGAAATATTAAGAATTTGAAGATGGCCACAGCACAGCAGTAAACCAAGCATTGGGCCCTTGGTAAGTTCTAGGACCCTTCAAGTCACAAGGCCAGCCTGTGTGCCAATCGGTCCCATCTCTGGGTCTCCCAGAGCTGGAATGGTCAGGTGAATAGCACAGTTTCTCTGGCTTCATCATAAGGCAACTTCTGTTTTTCTCTGAACCTGCCATTGTGGTAAGAGCCCTTGGAAATAACCCACAGGCGATCAGAAACACAGAGCTGGTAACTAAGGCGAGGGTTTCAATTTAGAGCAAACCCACAGGTTATTACGCTGAGGGCTTGTATTTGCAGCAACTTGGGAAGCTACAGAGGAGGGGAGAGATTCCGCAGTGCAGAAAACCTCCGCTGAGCCCACAGATACCAGAACGCTTGGATCCAGGCTCAGTTGCTCACGAACTGGCTCTGTGATACTCCACCTCTCTGGGATACTCCAGATCCCACAGAGAGATCTGTTTCTCACTTTCAAGTAAAGGTGCTGGATCCGGGATTCAAGTGTTCTTGGAATATTTATCGTCTTAGAGATGAGACAAAAAAAACGAAACACATTTTATTTTCTCACAGAGGGAAACATCTGTACTTTTAAAAGGCATTTAATTTTAGAGAAGGACAATAATGATGATCACAATGATGATGCTCTGTGCCAAGCACTGTTTAAATGCTTTACGTGTTGCAATGAACTAATTTAGTTTACAGTTTGCTCATTTCATCTTCATGAATACTTTATGAGGTAGGTGCTATCATTATACTCATTTTACAGGTACAGAAATGGCAGCCCACAAAGCTTAAGAATATGCGAGGCTGCATGGCACAGTCATGGGTTCAATGCATTTAGGGTCCAGGAGGCCAAAGGCCAAGTGTAGGAGGACAGGAGCCCAGTCTCTTGTGTGTTGTCTAAGTACCCAACAAGGAGGCTATAGACAGAAAAAGCAGATTTTAGGCAAGGGCGAAGTAAGAAGAATTTTCTTCAAGACGTAAGAGAGGTTCCACTCATGGTTCTGAGAAATACAAGTACACAGAGCCAGAAAGTCTAACAAATTCCGCAGTTTATAAACTGGTGCATTTAAATCCACATCAACCTGTTATATTTCCAATTAAACAAGTATGGGCTGTGGGAACGCACATGTGGTATTTGGCTAATCCCACCCCACCCATGAGATTTAAATAGTAACATTAGAGAAAAATTAGTAAGAAAACACTCAGGCACCTAAAGGATTTGGCTAATTTATGTGCTAGGCAAAGAACCTGGCTCCTTTGCCTCCTAAATTTCTCATTAGATATTACGCTAATAATTAATTTTCGAATATATACCAAATATATTCTTCCAAAATAGAAATAGTACATTGAACAGGATAAATTGCAAACAGAAATGTATAATAACTTTTTATGTATTTTTCATACTTGCATCATTTGATGTCTAAGACACGAATGCACATGATGTAGGCCGTAGGATCCTTAAAATTCAATCCTTTGGAAAAACGTCCATATACTGAAAGAATAATGTCTGAGTTTTTCCTGCCCTCCAAATCATTTGACACAGACTTCACGGAATAAAGCACATCTAAATTAAGATGTGCAAAGCACAGAGTAGAGATCATCTTATTGTACAACACTGAGACAACTATCAAAAACATTTCTTTAAAACTCATGTATATTTCAGAGCAGTAGCATCGTTAATTGTCTACATTCTGCTCCATCTTCATAATTCAATGTGTCCAGGTCTGCGTCTGCCCCATAAAATTGGCATCTTTACTGTACCTTTGGGACACAATTTCCCAATAAGAACTTAGTCAAATGTAACTTTTTTTTTTTTTTGCTTCCTATGTAAAATGTTATAGCAGACAACATACATCCTTGGCTCCCAAAGGGCAGGAAAAAAATTTTTATTACTAAATATGTTAAATTAAAACAAAGGATTCCATGCTTACAATCAAAGCCCTTTACCAGGGTCATCAAAAGTACTTGGATAGTCGAAGACGCTATCTCCCCCCCCCCCCAGAATATTGTGGAAAGGTATCCTCTACTTCTGAAAAATTCACTCTCTTTTTCATTTTACCAAAGTTGTAACCCAAAAACCATCATCCCCGATTGTGACCCTTGTCCTGTCCAACTCTGGTGGCCAAATTCTACAAACTGTCTATCGAACTAGTAAGGTGATGGCTGCCATGAACTAGCCTAAAATCATTCAATCACTCATTCATTCAACAATCAAGTGTCTGCTAAGCACAGGGTAATAAGGAACATTCCACCATAGCAGAGAATTCTCTATATTGAGTGTTTCTATCGTGCTAGACCATTGTTGACTTGCTGATATGGTCCATCTGAAAATAAAAACTTGAATATCAATTTCTAGTTTAGACAAAGCAATGCAGATAGATTAATACCTGCTGTTTCTTGTTCTGTGGCAAATTATATATGTCTAGAAGACAACAGGGCATTGATTTTCAAACACAAATAAACAAGGCATCTGGACTTTGTCTTCATGAGTTAAAGTTTAGTCTGTGCTTTCTCAGTGTAATAGTTTTTGTTATTTAATTGGTAGCAAAAAACTTGGACAGTGTGTCCTTTTTCTGCTGACAGTGAATTCTACGTGTGAATGAGGGTATTGCCGAGGACTTTCAGATATAAATGCTGCTTCAGAACTAATAGATAAAAATCACTGGAAAAAATATCGTTTCTTACTTGAGAGGAAACTTCAAAACATTTTTTGTTTTTTTACTCCATGAGTTCCCTGAATAATATCAGAAAAATACAGAATTTAGGTTCTGTATTTCTCCACTGAAACCTTTCAAAATAAGGTCAATTTAGTTTAAACATGCAATTTATATCACAGAGGTCTTTCTGATAACACCTGAGGCAAAATTAGGATAACAAGTATGAATGTAAGTATGTAACCTGCAATGTTTATGTCCCCTAAAATAAAAACGCAACCAGTGTTAACATAAGAAAAAAAAAAAAAAAACGGCATAGGAAGCATTGTGCTAAAAGCAGTATTCTAAAACTGTTAATTGAGACATGATTAAGTGCCAATTACTTTCATTTAAGCACAGTCTTCCCTAGAGACTACCGGAAACCTTGTCAACAATGTCACAAAAAAGCATCACACTACCCACAACAAAGAGGAAAGGACCCTTTCAAGTTAATGAGGATTTTTTAAATTGCAAAACATTTTTTCTCCTTTAGTGTTTTCCAATTGGATCATGACACCACCTTACTGAAAACCCTTCAATGGACACCCAGGCACTACAGGATACACGTATTAATAAAATCCTCATCACGGCCTGCAGCCCCTTCTATCTCCCCATCTTCATCTATCCACAATGCATCTCTCCTCCAGCTACACTGGTCTTTTTCCAGTCTCTAAGATGGACTTAGTCATTCCTGGCTCCGATCTTTGCACTTCTGTTCATGCTCCTTAAAGATTTCTTTCCTTCCTCTTGAATAAATTCTAGGCATTCTTTAGGTGGTCAAAGGACATTTCTTTAGGGAAGCATGCCCTGTTCACCAAATCCGAAGTACTTTTTCTTATCATTCTCTTTTCGCAGCACCCAAGTGGATTTCCTTGTTAATCGTTTTCTTAAAGCCTGGCATGCACTACTTATTAGAAGCTAATTATGTCTGGGAGTAGGGTTTCTGTTTGTCTTTAATGTTAGTCTTCCCCATTAGATTGTATGTTCCACAACTATACTGACTGTCTCCATTGTTTCTCCTTAATTGAGCATAATGCCTACATCAAGTCACATGTATATTTCCTGAGATAATGGTTAATTTCTCAATCATGGAGGCTGTATTGCAGCCTGGTGAGACCCTGAACAGAGAACCCAGGTAAATTCTGCCTGGTCACCTAATGCACAGAAATTGTGAAATAATAAACAGGGTGTTGTTTTAAGCTGCTAATTTTGTGATAATTGTCACGAGGCAGTAGGAAATGCAGCTGCCAAATGGGATCACATCCAAAGCCAAATGGCCCTCCAATGCCTTCCTTCTTTCATAGCCTCATTTTCTTTTCTGTTGTTTTAAACACTGAGTTTTGGGATGATAAGGTGTTTTCCTTTTTTTTTTTTTTTTTTGAGATGATTTAATTACTAAACGAAATATTTTTTTTTCTTGAGATATACTATTAAGGTATTTTTTAATATATTTTCTAATTTGGAGGGCTTTAATTCTTTCTTAACAGAGTGCCTACAATGTGTGCTAGAGGATGCATAAGTCAGGATGCACTTTGGAAATATTGAAGCTACTGAGCAAGACATAGTGCAATAGTGCAATTCAGAGTGGCTAACGATACAAAGAACTCAGCTTATCTGTTTGGTGCCTCTTTGTGATACTTTTATTCTAGCCTTCATCCCTGAGAGGCTGAGGTGAGGCAGAGCCCTGCTGATGTCTGGGGACAGAGCAAGTGGCCCAGGGCCTGGAGGAATTGAGGCTCAGTGGATCTGAACAGAGAGTTGTGTGATATACTCCTCTCTCGTAGGAGGCCAGGAACAATATTTTATTCACCTCTTAATTCCCCAGATGCACAGTTGGCAATTAAAAAATACCAATTTATAATCGAAAGCTGGACAGTTATCAGAGTACGATGCACTGTGTCAAGGATACCTTCTTGAATTGCATCTTACATGGTTCTTGAAGATATTGTCTGTGGTTATTGCTAGAAAGAATGGAAAAATACCATTTCTTCCGTTTTTATGTCGTTTCCCATACCCATTATCTAGTTTTTTCCTAAAAGGCTGCTTCTAAAGATGTAGCATTTGTGGTTTTATTCATTTTGTGAAATGCAATGCTACTAATACAACATCTTCACTTAATTCCACTTCTGCCGACTTGTAATGTTTTTCAGAAATGACTTCTAATCAATGCTATCATACAAACTTAAAGATACCATCTATGTTTCACTCTGCTGCTTCCAATGCTTAAATGGTTACTACAACATCCATCAGATGTGCGTTTCCAGGTTTCTCTCTTCTGTCTGAGCCTGTTGTCCCGGGAAGCTGGAAGCTCTGGACACGCACAAAGAAGCCCTGTGTTTAATCCCGGGCTCTGTGATCAGGCACACTTTTCCCAGGGACTTATTTTGTATAATCAGCATAATCGTTCTCCATTTGTTTATTTCTTAAAGAACTGCTTAGCCTTGAGCAGGATAAAACCACATAATAATGGTTTTCCCTCTTTCTGATCACATAGGCAAATCGGGGAGATGAATAAACAGATAATCCCCAGAAGGCCATAAAAGATTATGGTCCCTAAGTGTTACAGGGTAGAGTTTGAGGACAGATATAATATCAACAAAAATAATTTGCAAGCTATACCAACCCTCTATCACTATACAAATCTGCTATAACAAGCACTTACTATCTACCCCTTGATTGTACCCTATACTTTATTCCTCTCCCATTTAGTTCATGCCATTCTCCAGCTGACGATCTTCAACTTGGCCAAAACTTCCTAAACCTATTTGAAATCCTGGTTCCTGGCAGCAATTTCTCTGGAGTCCCTTAGTCTAAAAAGATGGCTCCCTTTTTTCTAAATTAAGAAACGAATCCAACATCACCTTGAGACATTTCTTCTGGGACCCCAACAGTGATCTACATTTTCAGTGGTTTACCAATTCTTTAAAAAATGCACTGTAAGGTATTTAAGATAGCTTTTCAATCTGGTGAGTATACATTATTGCTATGTTCTGGAGGATGTCAAGAACTTCACAGTCTTTGGGGGAAAGAAAGAGGGAAAATTAGGTATGTGTGCTAATAATTACTAAGTGGAATACAGGACTAAGTATGGTAGTCTTTAAAAATAAAATAAAAAAAAAACCTCACCCCTATAATCCTAGCACTCTGGGAAGCTGAGGCGGGAGGATCGCTTGAGGTCAGGAGTTCAAGACCAGCCTGAGCAAGAGCGAGACCCCGTCTTTACTAAAAATAGAAAGAAATTATATGGACTGCTGAAAATATATATATAGAAAAATTAGCTGGGCATGGTGGCACATGTCTGTAGTCCCAGCTACTCGGGAGGCTGAGGCAGGAGGATCGCTTGAGCCCAGGAGTTGGAGGTTGCTGTGAGCTAGGCTGACGCCACGGCACTCTAGCCTGGGCAACAGAGTGAGACTCTGTCTCAAAATAAATAAATAAATAAAATGAAAAAAAATAAAAAAATAAAATTAAATTAAAAAAATAAAAAATAAATAAAACAAAGCAAAAGATCCTATCTGGTTGAGAGACTCAGGTAAGGCTTCTCCAAGTAAGGCCTTGAAACAACTCTGAGTATTAATGAAATTATAAATTTCAGAGGCAGAAACTGGGAGCCTGCAGTGAGAAGAACATTGGAGGAAACAGTCTGAGCAAAAACATGTTGGTAGAGCAATTCTGAACATGTTCTCGAACAAGTCAGGTTAGCTTGACCCTCGCTGCTGTTCAGGGGCTGGGACTTACATTGGGGAAGCAGCTCGGAGTGGAGGTGAACAGAAGGCATTTAATCTGACAGACAGCAGGAAGCCACTGGAAGTTTCTGTGCAGGGGAAGTCAACAGTGCTCAAGAAATATTTGCTAATGTTTTTGTTTCCTTTCTACTCCTTTTCAAACTCTTGTCCCCCCTTTGGGAGCCATTGTAAATATTTTCCACACAATACCTTGATTATGGTAATGACACAAATATGCATTTTTCTATATTCATAGCCAGCTGCAGATAGATCACTGTATTCAAAGTGTTTCTCTTCTGGTCTACGTCCACCTCCTTCCAGCTCACCCATCCACTGGGCTCCACGGATCTCTTTCAAACCCTTGTGTCAAGGATTTGCTTTAGGTCATAATTACAGACACACTGGTATGTTTCCTCAGTAGTGTTTCTTGAATAATCTTTGCAAGTTCTTTCTTGCAGAGTAATCAAGAGGAGGCTATTTCCAAAGAGGCCAGTGTGGCTCATAGATGGATCACTTTCCAGCCATCGAAAGCTACCTTGGGGGAAGGAAACTACTTAGCCTCCTCGGTGGCAAGTACATTAGACATACATAACGCAATAATTAAATTGACGAAGAGTCGACCAGCTCTAAAAGACTGGCAGGAAAAAACCAAAAAAGCACATAAATATTCTCCTCCTCAGTTTTTTTTTTTTTTTTTTTATGAATCACTTTTATTTTATATCATCAATGGGGAAAAAATAAATAATGCAGCTGGGTACTATTCTGAAGTCATTTACAATGTCTGCAAATCTTCATGATGTTCTCTGGAAGGGGTCCAGTTATACCCCATATTTCCATGAGATCTAACCATCAAAGGAAAATACAATATTTTTGTACAAAACTACCCAAAGTATATAAGAAAAAAAAATAGTAGTCTTGAGTTATGTTTATTAGCAGCGGGTACTTGATGAAACTAGTTATGTGATTGTTCATCAAGTGTCCATTGGCCTGAGTCTTGCTTGTTTCATTTCCAAATGCGCCAGATGTCAGAACAAAATGCAGCATCCAGATACGAAACCTCACGTCTTCTTAAAAGCGTAACACAGTCAGGAAAATCATATCACAAGACCGTAATGCTATAGGAAAGAGGACCAAAGTGGACCCAGGGGTCAAGGCCAATGTCCAAGGATATAAGCAGTTCTGTGCCTCTAACTATTCACCTGTCTGATATAAATTTTCCGGGACACTTCCGTTTTCTCATTTACTAAGTGAGTGTTGGCAGGGGAGTTAGTCTTAATGATCTCTGAGGATGCTACCAGCTCTCAATCTCTAAGAAACAAGGTTAGTCTATTCTGCCATCCCTGTGTTCCTCGGTGGGACGCTACGGATGGTCATCATCAGCTGCTTTGAATCTTTTCCTCCTCCCAAGTTGCATCAAACCCAAAACAAACCACATATTAAGTGCAAAAAAAAAAAAAAATCCTTTGAAATCACAAAATTTAAGAAATCTAAGGGATTTATTAAGGAATTTGGTCCAACTCCTCATTTTAAATAAGGGAATAGAAACATGGAGAAGTCAAGTGAACTGTCCAAGTTCATAGATTCGCCACGGATAGAACCAAAGTCCAGGCCCTCTGCTGTCTTGCCTTGTGGCTGGGTTTCCCAAACCTCAGCTGTGTGGACACCACGTTCACAATTTCTGATACATTTGCTCACCACCTTTAATATTGTTTGTGAATATTTTTATTGCAATCAGTTGTTTTAACTGAACTACATTTATTGCAAGAGGAAACTGTGTATCACAATAAATGAAAGTCAGTATCAACTGCCATCAGTAGGTTACCATAATATATAAAATAGACACAACACAATGTTCCATCATTTACTTCATTCTTTCGCTTGCCAGAGGCCTGGGTTGTCTAAGGCCAACTCTCTTTGTTAAAAATAAAGATTCGTGAATGCTAGGAGTTGTCAGTGGCACTAGTAGAAAATGGGGATCATTGCTTTAATTTAATGAGGACTGAAAAAAAACAGAAACAACTGTCATGCTATTAAGAGATCAAGATACGATTCCAGTATTTCTTGACTCCCCAATATCTTGACTTCTAACTCCGCCCCCACGTGGAAAACAGTTTTCTATTCCTGTTTCCCATTTCCCTGCTCTCTGAGGCTCTGCTTTCCCATCTGTAGGAGTATTTCATGTGCACTAATGTTAGGTTGGCTGAGAAGTTCTTTCCGCTCTAGTTAACGTGCTGCGTTATATAACCTGGGCTTTCTTGGAGATGATGCCATGATCCACAGGTACGGTGGCAGGAATTTCAGAGACCTTGACATCCTATGAGAAGTTATTGTTTGATTCGATTAGGGCCATGTGTGATCTCATTTCTCCAAAATGAAACCTAACAACTCTAGGTTAGGTGTGGCTTACATGTGATGGAACTAGGACAGACATGAGCCGTAGTCCAAATTTATCAGACCATGGCAAAAATAAATAAATAAATAAATAAAAAAAATAAGTTATATAACAAAAAAAAAAAAATAGTTCATAACCCCTGATTTTTTTCACTGTCAGTCCCTTAAGCCGCCATACTTCATTAACAACATTTGTTCATTTCGTATTTCCGTGTTTAAGTTTCAGAGTATAATTTAAAAGCAGTTCAAACACCGAGAAATAAAGTACATTATATGCTCCTGGAGAATTAGTGTAAAATTCACATCTTAAGCCTTCAAAACGCTAAGTAAAAGCAATGTATGTGTGGGGTTTTTTTTTTTTTTTTTTTTTTTTGCAAAAGCTGGTTCACTCTAAACTATATTTTCCACAATTTCATTATTTAAAAATATGTCCATTCAAAAATGCAGACATTTGCCTTTAAAAATCAAAATAATTCACTGGATATCCAAATTTATCAGACATAATGTTAAACGGGAATATTTTAGGGGTTTCATGAAGGAGGTGTAACATATTGATTATAAAGAAATGACTGAACTCTGTTCTTGAAGCCCCTAATTCCACTGAAGAAGCAGAAAAGCTACAAACACACTAGAACCAAGAGAATGGGAGAGTAGACGATAGCAGATGAAGACTGTCAAAATCACTGATTATAGAAACAAGCTGAATTATGACAAGCTAAAATTGTAGATAATAAAGTTATCTAGAGTTTTATATGCAGCAGTCTCAATTGACTATATGTAAAGAATAAAGATATTTTCTGATATGCAAGGACACTCAAGTTTTACCTTCCACACTTATCCATTCTGAGGAAGATGCTTAAGGGTGTGTTTCAGCAACACCCTGGAGTAAAACATATAAGGGGACATGAGGAATTTCAAGAGGCAGGATGGCCAGCCAAAGTGAGACAGGGCAGGAGGGCCAGGGCAGTGGGCACAGAAACCTTCAGCAGACACTTCATCTGTGCTTCCAGCTTGGAGGGGAGCCAATAACGGTGGAGCTGAGACAGAGAGCAGAGGTCTCCAAAAGGATTGGATCCAAAAGGTAACAGATCGATTACATGGTGTGTTTAGCTTTTCTGGGAGGAGTTTTAGAATTTTGCGGAAGCATTTGAGAATGTATTCATGTTAGTAGTTAGAAATCTGGCAGGGGGCGGAGGGTGGTTGTACAGAGAAGCAAATTATTAGCTTTCAATAAAAACAAAAAAAAATGGTACAAGAAAGTAAATTCCTACAATATTCATACATTTGAATAATATTTGCACAATCAGAAGGATACAAACACTTAATACTAATGTAATCAGTATTACTATGTTAGTTTTATATAGTGGGGAGGTGGAGAGGGGAACCTATGGGGTAGAAAACGTGGTTATAACAGAGCTAAACTGCAATTTGCAAAAATTGAAAGTTAATCACAAATGGCTACAAATGTTTATAATAGAATGAATAGTTTATTTAAACATAAATAGGTAAAAACCAGAAGAAATGATGAGATTCAAAAGTCAATGGTTTGCTTAGGGGCTAGAGAGGAGAGATTAGTGAGGAATTATTTGACTATTTTTAGATGTCACATTTTACTATCATGGTTAAAATGTATCACACATTTAATTAATCTGTAAATTAAAGTAAATGCCTCTCCACTGTTAATGTATTGTTAAATACATTTATTTTAAATTGTCAAACAATTTTAAAGACCTCAGAGCAGATTTTTTTTTACTACTGAATATGAAATATAGCAAGAATATTTCAATGTTTTAAATGTGTCTTAAAAGGTTGAAGTGTTTTTGAGATTTCCGTAGAATGAAAATGTTTCTGGTTGTCTGGTTACAATTCTCTATCTACCAGATACCAAGAATTTTCACCTGCAAACTTCCTTTTCTGTTCTTTAAAACAGACTGAATGCATTTATGTGATAATTAATGCTTCTGCCTTTGGAATGACTGACTTTCAGTGACAATATTAAAAGACACGATAAACCATGGAAGCTTTTATGAATTGCTGACCTTCTGTATGTTGGATTTCTAAAGGAAATCTTGCCTCTCAATAGCAAAGCATGTGTTACCAAATGTAAACAGCAACAGAGTCAATAGTATTTGACATATACTAACTGAACACTGAACTATTTAATAAGAAGGGCAATCAGGTTTGGCTACTTAACACAGTGAAATATTAGTGCTTAGGACACAAAAGTATTTCCAATACAAAAAAATGTGCAGAAATTTCTTTCAGAGATTACATTGTATACAGGGAGCAGGAAATATACACATATATGAGAGAGAGAAGAAGAGAAAGAGACATTCCTAGCTACTTCAACTACAAGGAAAGGATGATCTTCTAGAGTAAGCATAACCTTAAGTATAATATGGTATAACCACCCTGAAGATTAGAGGGTTGAGGATAACACTCCCTTTTTACTTTTGAACCTATCATCTGACTCACATTCACACCATTTAGCGAAATGGACACAGGCTAAGGTAGTTCATGTCAGTAGTTTCCGACAATCCAAGAAGAGGCAAGTGCATTACACACCTTGACAAATTACGGTTTTTAAACAATGGAATTGTATTCTAGATTATTACAATCCCTTATTTCAAGCCATTGTCAATACTTTGTCTTTCCAGCATTCAAAACGTTTTGCAAGAACATTCCTATCAGCTTAGTTCAACCTCACATAATCATTAGAAGGTTAGATACAACATTACTATCCTCATTCCAAAAAGGAGGAAATAGACTTAAAAAAGTTAAGTGACTACTTTGTTCTCTGTTTAGGTTTTGTTTGTTTGTTTGGAAACAGAGTCTTGCTCTGTCACCCTGAGTAGAGTGCAGTGGCATCATCATAGCTCGTTGCAACCTCCAACTCCTGGGCTCAAGCCATCCTCCTGCCTCAGCCTCCCGAGTAGCTGGGACTACAGGTATGTCCCAGAAGTCCCAGATAACTTTTCTATTTTTAGTAGAGATGGGGTCTCACTCTTGCTCAGGCTGGTTGTGAACACCTGAGCTCAAGCGATCCCCCTGCCTCCGCCTCCTAGAGTGCTAGCATTACAGGTGAGAGCCGTAGCCCTGCCCTACTTAGCTTTAAGAAAAACAAAAAGAAAATAGTGCTCTGGAGTCCTTACTTCCCCATCCAATTCTCTTTCCACGCTCTCCGTGATTCCCAACCTGCTGGCTTCAAACAACGCAGGGGATTCAGGCTAAGTTTAAAATGCCCCAATTCTCAAGTGGAAACGCAAACTGGCATGATCTTCAGAAAGAATCGAGAATATAGTCTACACATAGGTATGATTCTGCTTTCCAAATCTGCATCTGTGTGGCTCTGATGAGTAGTATCTATATTTGTGTAAAAGCTTTTTATTGAATTCACAAGCAGCTTTTGTATCTTTGTGTATTCTCAAATCAATGGAAATTCAAAGTACCACTACTTAGTAGAAGTGGACACAATGCTTGACATCAAAAGTGATCCCCCGTGAATCACTTCTGGGGACTTGACACCAGGCTTTGGAGGTGGCCTCCTTCACCAGCCCAATTAAATTAAGCTCTCACTCTCCATCTCAGCCCCCTTTTTCTCTTCGTCACACTCACAAATGAAACATTCTATTGCTTGACTTGCTTTGGGGGGCAGGTGTGCTGTGCGCCAGCCCGCAGCCACCCCAAGAGGGTGCGGTTCATGAGGACATAGGCAATCAGTGCTGCTCTTGTTCAGGGCTGTGTGCACCCAGGATTGGCCTGACAGTTGGTCCTCCAAGGAGGACCCTCCTACAGCTCAGCTGACTGTATGTTGAATGAAAGTTTCCATTCCCAGTCTTCCAGCTGGTTTGTGGCTCTACCGTCTTGGAGCAGACAATCACAGTGTAAACAGAAAAACCACCACGGCAATGGAAATAGTGACTTGTAATGATCTTGACATAGCACACCACGCTAGTACCTTACATTCATACCTTGCTTGCATTCGGTCTGCAAGCTGGCTATTGCAGCCTCTAAGCAGATGATACAAGTGATTCTCAGAGGAGTTAGTTTCCCGGGCTGATGCAACTCATCACGTCCCTCAAAACCGTCCTCATCCGCTGAGGTATACTGTCCCTGTACCATTCCAAAGGCGCGCCATCTCCTACTGGGTCACAGTCCTGTTACTAAAAAAAAGAAAAAACCGACAGATTCCACCCCAGGGACTACCTGTCTTCTCTTACTTTTGTACGTTTATTAAAAACTCTACCCCTTCTCTAGAATTCAACAGCGGGTTCAGCGTTAACTGAAATCCCCCGTTATTTTTCGGCGCGGTGGGGGCAGGGAGGAGTGGCGAGAGGTCCCCGAAGGACGTGTGTGACACTGAATCAGCGTCACAGCCTCAGCGCAGGCAGAGCGATGCTGCCACCGCCCAGAGCAGAGTGACAGAGCCACTGTGTCACACCGGAGGAGAGCGTTAGGGGATGCAACGTTTAACTAGAAGAAAGTCAGGCCTCGGGCAGAAATCAGGGCAATTACTGAACGCTAGAGACGATGGCCTTCTGCTCAGAGGCAAATGACAGCGTTCAAATTCGGATCCCACCCCATCCAGCCCCAACCCCCTTTACCCAGCGCTCAGCATCAAAGGGAGTGGGCAGCTTGGCCGGGCTCTGCCTGGGGGTTGACATATGTGAGCTCGGCCTCCCCTTGCCACCCACCTGGCTCCCCCTGGACCTTCTAATGGTTCAGAGGGCGGAGGAATAATGCCATTTGTCAGCAAACCGACAAATGCTGCAATAACAATGTCCACCTAAACCCAGCCGAGGCTTGGTGTAATTGTCTCTACCAGTCAAGCTAGCGGGAGTTCAGCAGGGGAAAGCTGATGATCGAAAAGAAATTATTTCCTTATCTTTTATTGAAAATTGCAAAGAAAACACATGCCCCAGCCTCTTGGGGACACAAACCAGAGGATCACCGAGACAGGGAAGATGGATGTCTTCCAATGTCTTGGCACATCTAACTTTAAGATATTGAGTAGACTATCATAACTTTCGGCCTTAAGTGTCTTTATTAGAGAAACAAGATTTATGCCTCGGTCTAGGGGGCAAAAGAAACTCGGATGTCCATAAACGGTTTTCTGTGAGCCACGCAGCCTATCTGATTAGGGGCACACAGGGCAGAATTTTAAAGAGAGAGTCGTCTTCTGTTGGGTGGCCAGGTTTCCCTTCCTTCAATTTCCTTCGTTCCCTTGAGCTTTCTGGCACCTCCTATGACTTTTTCTTTGGTTTCTTTTATAGAAGTCGCTGTAGGAAATAGTAACTAAGTTTCCCGATTTTCAAAAATGAATGTACACATATGTTTAGCATCAGACGCTCTCGTCTCCATCCATAAATCTGCAACGCTACAGGAAATGTGCATGGATTTTAAATAATTCGCATATTGCAGTATGAACCTGTGCATGGCACTGGAGGAAATGAGGCAAATTCGAAATTCACAATTCAATCGGATCTCAATCTCTTCTCTTTATTTGTAAGCTCAAAATCCTCATCGTTGGCTCAGCGATGGCTGGGAGAATACAGCTCGCTACTAACACACCAAGCTTTTCTGATGGCTTTCAGCAGGGTGATCGGGGATCCTAGGCTAGTCATTATGTGCCCTCCAACTGGTCCCCTCCTGCCAGCGTCCACTGCTCCTGCCTCATTAAAGACCTTCCCATTTCTTGTCTCCTAACCAGCCTCCCCTGGACTCTCGTCCTCACTGCCTCCCATCAGTCTGCCCTAATTCTGCGGAATGTTCTTTTTCTTAAAACACGATTCCGATCATGCCATTGCCCACTTTCAATCTCATCTATTTCTTCACAGTGCAAATGCCAACTTCAGAGATTGGCACAGGGCCCTGCGTGAGCCTCTCCGTGTTGTCTCTTGTCATTTATCCTGTCTCCACCGACACCCACATCCGAGTCCTGCCAGCTCACTTGGAACGCGTCCATGCAGCGTGCTGTTTTAAGCCTTTTTATGTTCACACATCATCCTTCTCCCCTCTTCTCCAAGCTGCCCCTTCTCAAACCTCTTCACCAGGTTGGCATCGCTCCATGCAAAATTCCACTCCGATAGTCTCTTTTCCGCGAAAGCTTTCCTGAACACCTTCTGCGTGGCACGGCTGTCCCAGCACAGTGTGGGGTCCCAGTGGCCCTGCTTTCCTGTCCTCACCACTGGAAATCTGTTAGCTCCCCCCACCCCCTTTCTAGACTATAAGCTCCTTGAAGGATCTGACCTTTACCTTGTAGTTGTTTTTTAAGTACACAGCGCTGTGCCTGGCACGGATTAGTAGACTCGTGATAGAGGTTTGTTGGATGAATGAATACAAGAAGAGTGCATCAAGTTAGAAGTCACCATATTTGGTATCATATGGGAAACAGTGGGAAGTCAACGGTCTTCCCCCCAAAATTTACTGATGCCGGAAAATCTACCATTTATGATTTATTCTGGAAATGATGTATTGCTTTATTCCTGGGAGACTATTCATATGCAAATGCTCTCGTGAGAGTCAACACAATGAGTCACCGATTCCTGACCTTGAATTAATTTTTTAATTAATTAATTCTCTCTCCAGAGAGAACAGCAGGACCAGAAGATTCCGAGAGACAGGTGGTCAGAGAAAGGCCAGGTAGCAAAATGGGGAGGGGCTCGAGTGTCCAGCGTACATCTCTCAGCTTCTTAACTTTTTCTAACGCCAGCTCTTACTTTCCATCTACACACCCAGGATTCGCCCCCATTTCTTTCACTTCTGGGAATTGAACAGAAGTGTTTTGTTGCACAGGTAACAACCAATCTTGGTAAACAAAGAATGAAAGAATCCCACGAGACACCCTTGATAAACTCCCTTCCCTTTGCATTGCACCCGACTTCCCAAACTTATATGCCAATGCTCTGGAGCACATTTCGACCTGCTGGTCTTACAGCTTCCTTGATTTTTTGGAGTTATTACTTGTTTTAATCATCCTGAGGCATATCCTGTTGCGTTTTCTGCAGTGGCCTCTCCTCCTCCGCTTCCAAGATCTCTCAGCAGCATTAATGCAAACCAAGTAGGCTTTTTCCTGCTCTCTGGAGACGTCCACAAGAGCGCTGACCTGTCTTTCTCCTCTGCCTCCCCAGCCCTGCTTCCTCAGCGCCCACCCGTGGTGGCACGTGGCTGCCAGCTTTCTCCTACAGAAGGCCACACTCCTCTCCGGAATTATCCTCCATCAACCTCATCATTCAGATCCGATCTTACATCTCATTATTCTGATTATACCACATTTGTGTGGAGGGTCTTATTACCTTTGCGCTGTATGGATGATAATGTGATTCAGAATAATGAACTGAATTCCTTCTCCCAGTGGTGGGAATGAAGGTTTGAGGGCAACACAGATTGGGGACAATGTTTTCTAGCACTGTCCTACGCCTCAGTTTTGTGCCCTTTAGAATAACAACATTTTCTCATTAAGAACATGTTTTTCTCAAAGAGTTGAAAACTTTTGCACGTAGCCTATTTGGGAGACCATGCAAGAGCCAAGGCAGAAGAAGATCATAAATACCCTGAGTCATCAGGCTACACAGCTCCCCACTGCAAACTCTGCCAGTATACAGGTGTCAAATTAGCTGCAGAATGGCTCTCTGGTTGTCCTTTTAATACAAGAGACGCAGACTGAAAGTGAGAAGGATGAGTCCTCGTTTTCACAGAAAAGCTGTTTCTTGATTTGCACTCAGATCCAAATGCAGAGTCCCGTTTCTCTGTACCTTATTAAATAGTGGAAGCACAGAAGACAAATACTGATTGGTTTTCGACCCACCTGATCTCTGCATTTCCCCAAGTAGCAGACCAGGTTAAATTGACTGAACAGCTCAACTGGTTGGCAGAAAATTCTGAAATTAAGGAGAAATTCTTTTCAAAGAGCTGGAGAAAGAAGAACAGACTGACCCCAAACCCAGCAGAAGAAGTGAAATTAGTAAGATCCCATCAGAACTACATGAAATGGACAGCAGGAAACTATACGGAAGATTAATACAACAAAAAGTTGGTTCTTTGAAACGATAAAATTGACACGCCTTTGGCTAGACTAAGAGCAGAAAAGAAAAATCCCTAATAACCTCCATCAGGAACATGAAAAGGAGAAATTGTCAGTTCTTTAGAATCCTCCATTTCTTACATTTTTGGTTTCCCCCCTCCTTTTTTTCACCCACAATATAGGCCTGGGAGAGAGGCAAAGTTAACAAAAAAGGGACAGATAAAAGAAGATAGAGCATCATACTGACCAAGAAATTAACCAAGCACCCAAAGGTGTCCCTGCTGACAAAGGTCTCTGCTACCAATTCCCCCCCCACCCCGCCCCCCCTTACTAGCTGGGTAGAGAGCTTTGCTATGGAGCCTGTCAGCAGTGATTTGAATTGTTAAGCAATGGGAAATTTTATCTGAATTTATTGGCAGGTGACGGCGAAGGCAAAGTAGAAAGGCAACGCGCAGCATGTTAAATGGCGTGTTTGCATTTAACATCAATACAGAGCTCACGAGTATGTGACCACGTGGTCATGAACAGTGACGTCACCCTCCTCCAGCCCTTCGTCCACATTCTAGTCTAATAAAATATACATGTACATTTAAACCAAATTCCCTTCCATGTGAGAATATTAATGCCTATAACCTTATCCGCATGATGTTAACGGCAGGCAGCAACCCATAACCTAATATTTTGGGGTAATTTATTCAGGTTCAGTAAAATGCCTTTGAACTGAAACGCATTTTCTTCAAGGAGGTTATACAGTGCAGTGAAGGAGAGAAGATGATCTGGATAATTATGCTGAAAATATAAAGAAGAGAATTTTGGAGATTACTGTGACCTTTCTTTTACAAGTGGGAAATAAGATAAAGTCCAAATCTTCAGTACAATAATATTTACTCAGCATATTAAATTCATATAACCATAAGCCTCTCCCTTGATTATGAATCCATGGGAGCCCGGGCCATCACACCAAGGATTTCTTTCTTTTCTTACCTTTTTGATACTTCAGACTGAGCTGTCACCGACCCCTTTAACTCTTAAAGGGAGCGCCAGAAACAGGAACGCATTTATAAAAGAGCCAAGAAAATAACTTTCTAAAATACTAGCTGTGCAGAAGTTTCATTACCCGTTAATATTTGTCTCAGCCTAGTCTACATTTACTTGTACCCTACTTTCTTCTTCTGGTCACAACTTTTTCCTGCAAAGATCCCAAATGCATTAGGGCGATGATGCTCAAATTACTTGGCAAGAAGAATTATTGAAATTGTTCAAAACCTACGGTTTCCCAGCCCTAACTCGGAATCTCAGAGGAAGGGCTGGGAACAGAGATGATTCATAGAAAACACTTGGAGTTTCCCCGAAAAGTAAGTCTCTAAGAAAAGCAACCAAAACCGCCCAAACAAAACAAAACAAAACAAAAAAAAACATCAGATGAAAAATAAAATGAATATGCTAGAGTAATCATTCATTGATTGAGTTGATATTAATTGACGGACTTCTAGGCACTTTTAGTCACTTTTCTAGTCCCTGGACACTATTTGAACACTATTCAGCAGGTCAACTGTCTGGTTTTAGTAAGTTCAAAGCTTCAATTTCATTAAGGCACTGATTTTTAAAACAGGGCATTGGAATTTGTTTTCAGAATAACCTTGATGGTTAAGCAACCTTCCTAGGTGTCTATGATGAGTAATTAGAAAGTATGGAATAAGAAAGTGGATTTATCACTTCAGGAAGGGCAGGTGTTAAATGGCAACTCTTAAATGTGACCCTACCATTCTAGACAAAGACCCTTACACTTTGAGAGACCACTTTTCAAGCGCTTTGAAAATCACTTCTTATAATCGTTGCTTTTTCTTTACTCTGGCAATAACTGAAAGATAATAATGTCCCTTTTCCCCTCTCCCCGACTTCAAACCTCATCACATCATATGAAAACATGGATGGAAACGGCTATGCTAAGATTAAAATTGGAGAAAATAAGCAAGGAAAAGGGGTCTTTAAAATAAATTTTTTGTCTGTGAATGTCCAGAGTGCGGACATAGAAGTGGTAAATGGAAAATACAAAGATTTAAGTCCATATAAGGGAGGAAGGATCTTTAAGATCTTATTGTATGCACTGGACTGGTTTGTCAGCAGGGACCAAGGAAACCCTTCTCAGTGCTTCTGTGGGCAGCAGTCTAGGGGTTTTGAAAGATTACAGCTAATACCAGTTTTCCAAGTGAGGATGCTCTTGATACTGTGATGTGTGCAGTAGCTTCCCTAATGAAACAAAGTTTAAAGAAAGGTTCACTCTTCAGTCCATCCTTGAACTGTCTTTGCTTCTAAGAACCAACTTACCAAATAAGTAGAGACTATCTTGGGGACAGTGATGAACACGGTTAAGGTCTCTAAGAAGACAAATGAGAGAACAAGAGTGTGCGTGCGATGCCCATTCCCTGCTGCCTGTATAAACGCTACCCGAATGTTCTAGAGCTAGGGCATAGAAAGAAAAGGAATGTGTCAAAGTTAAAAACAGATATAATTTCATTCAGGATAAGTGGGAATTTTCTGGCAATTACAACAGTTAGGTCCAGTTCACTTAAATATGCTTTTATCAAGATTACAAAAAATATGCTTTCACTTTGAAAACTTTTAAGGTATCATCAAAATGTCCACATGCCATGTCACAGAGCAACAGAGCAAGATACCTGACATAATTCAGTAGCTTGTACTTTTCGAAAAAAAATAAGAATGTAATAGTGTGTGAAATGGAAAGTTGTTTGAAAGAAGCCGTCACTAGCAGAGTGTTTGTTCAATCTGCCACAAGGTAAATACTCAATAAAGAATTACTGAATGCATACAGCAGAACTAGATGAATGCTTGTTATAGATCATACTTCTGTTCCAGAAATTTAAAGGGGGGTAAATCTATTGGCTCATTTATTTCTTAGAATAGCTTTATGAGATGGATTCATTCTAGACACTTCTTTTACTGGTGAGAAACTGAGGCCAAGGAACTTGCCCAAGGTAAATGTCAGAAACAAGATTTAAACCTAAGTCTGTCTAACCCAAAACTGGGATGACTGACCTCCAGACATTCCTCTTGCCCTAGCATATTATTTGTGCATTTCAGATGAACACTATCAGACCCTCCGCAGTATGAAAAGCTACAGCTCAATGGCACGCATAAAAATGAACTGCATATGGAAATGATTTTGCCAGGTGGAGATTTAATAAATCCTTTTACATAAATTAGCACTGTAAGTTCTGAATGTGCATGAAGTTTAATCATTGTTTTAAATGTGTCTCCCCACACACAAAGCTCTTTGACCTCCTTCCTGTTATTTTCATTATTAATAAACTCCCAAGGTTTGACATCACGCACTTGTTGCATAGTGATTTTCACATTTAGCAAGCAGGGGGAAAAAAAAAAAATCATCATTCTCTTGATGACCATTTTGTAATTCTCCTTTCAAAATGTTTCCTTGGGATGTTGTTCAGATTGATTAAAACTAATTTAGAGAAAAAAGGAGGTAAGCATCCTCAGATCCCGAGTTAATTAGCATCATATGAAGTCTCTGTAATTGACGTAACATTTTGTAGCTGTGTTTCCTCCTTGATATGATTATTCATAGAGTGGAGCGGAGGCAGGAAGGAACGGAGGCAGGCACAATGGGAATGAGTGGGCACACAGACACACAGAGCTGAGTGCATGCTTCTGGCATTATGCCAGCCCAAACAGAAATGCGGTCGCTACCTGTTGCTTCGTCACAACCACACCAAGTCTTTCCTCTCCCCTGATCTGTTATCAAACATAATTAAAACAACTATATATAAACACAGATAATACAAAGCAAATGTGGGGGTGGGGAGAATGGGGCTTGGCGGGGCAGGGATGGGGTGGGGGGAGAGAGACAGGGAGAATTCTGTATGGAAAGAATTCTGTCTCTTGGCCGGTCGAGGTGGCTCACACCTGTAATCCTGGCACTGTGGGAGGCCGAGGCGGGAGGATCGCTCAAGGTCAGGAGTTCGAAACCAGCCTGAGCAAAAGCGAGACCCTATCTCTACTAAAAAATAAAAAGAAATGATCTGGACAACTAAAAATATATGGAAAAAATTAGCCGGGCATGGTGGCGCATGCCTGTAGTCCCAGGTACTCGGGAGGCTGAGGCAGGAGGATCGCTTGAGCCAGGAGTTTGACGTTGCTGTGAGCTAGGCTGATGCCATGGCACTCTAGCCAGGGTGACAGAGTGGGACTGTGCCTCAAAAAAAAAAAAAAAAAAAAATAGAATTCTGTCTCCAATTGGCACTCTGAGATAATTAGTACCTTCTCTCCCATAACACCAACTGCAGAAGATTAGGGATACACACACAAATATTCTCTCAATCGACCATAATTATTTTAATTATGGTTTACTCATGAATTTAGCCAAATGCTGTATGACTGTTGACATTTTTAGCTTTATCTCAAGACCGTTAGAATCTTCTGTTTAACCCAGTATTTCACTTTGACTTCAATGCATCTTCTTCGTGCTTCTCAGAGTGTTTGGGAAATTCTGGGATTTGGCAAAGTGGACTGATGTGCTGGCTACGGGGTCAGCTCTTGGAGAGAGTTTAAGCAGTTGAAATTTGTCTTCCTGTGCTTCCTTTTGTGAACTCTACTCATTAGTCCAAGCATCAGGTAGTCTCTTGCTGCTTTTTGTCCCAAAGAAAATGACTTACTGATAAATTAAGGCAATTAATGGCCACATGAAGTGATTAGAGACTTTACTGCCCCTTCTTTGGTATGGAGAGGTGGTAGCCTAAGAATGAGCAAAAAGTCAGTGGAGAGCTGTTTGTAGAATGGGCTGCTTCTTCCAAACTCTACTTACGTACAATTCTTCCACTTCCGTGAAGGGCCAGCGAGGACCCACCCACTCGCCGGTGACCTTACGCTCTGATAGCTTTCTAGCCTTGGTCTTGCCGCAGTGAATCATTTACTGTTCAAAACAACAGTTGTATCCTTCTTTGAAATAACAGTCTGTGCTTATTGTTCTCTTTCAGTATTCAGTTCTAAAATTACACAAGTTTAATTAGAAATGCCATGACAAGAGGTTTTTCACTTTTATTTGTTGACAGTTTTTGGAAACCAGGAGAAGGTTTATGCTATTTTGCAAGCAATCTGGGGAATAAACGTGGTTAGGAATTTTAAGGAACAGAAAATTAGGAAAGAAATGATGAAAGGAAAATGCATTATGAGTAATCATGCTACGATCCAAAATATGTATTTCAATAGTGATACCACGCTGGTAGATGAGAAGTATTTATAGTAACCCGAGGCCTGTCTTTTACTCTAATAAATATCATTTACTGAATAAGCACTAGCCATCCATGACTCTTGACCATTTACATAAAATGTGCTATCAATAGCTTTATACATTATATCAAGAAAGTAAAGCTTTCTGCAGTTATGAAGAGAAAACCTAACTTTCTTTGGAAACATCATAAACAGCTACAGAGCAGACCCTGTTCTTCATCACAACCAGATGCCAGCACCAGTTGGTCACCGTGCAGCCTAGAGACTCGCTCCCTCCTCTTCCTCCATCCCGCCCTCCCCCATCTCCCTCCCTCCATGACTTCAGAACAGCTTTCTGTTGCTCGCTGTCTACATCACTGCCTGAGGTTTGCTTTTCGAGTATCCATCTCATTAAACGGACACAATAATCTCTGATATTTTGGGCATCTCTTATCTTTTCCCATAAACAGATATCTGGAATTGAGATAAATGAAACTATAGACTTCTTTAAAGTCAACATTCCAATGGCTGAAATACTGATTTCAAATTTACAATAAATAATTGATGGCAAGGGAGAAAAAAGTACATCCAGGTGGTTCTTTGGTTGGTTTCTAAGTATATCCTCAAGTTCACTCAATTTTATATCAGAGAAATCAAGATGGCAAGATAACCCTGCTAATATTATGTAAACATACATGGAAAAAGTAATTCTTAATTTCTTAAGAAGATGAAAACCTTTAAGAGCTCAAATACTTGTCAGAAAACCTAGTATTTTATTCTAGTTTGCCTTTTGGCCCATAGCTTCTTTATGATAATATGAAATTGGTTTGCTCTTAACCCATTGTAGTTGTATCAGGAAAGAAATCATAACTGATCTTACAAAACTTGACTCTGTTCTTTGAGCAAAAGGTGGACGCTGAAAAGACGCCGTGTTCCCTCCAAGTTCAGAGACAACATGCTAGGGCTCTCATCAGCGCGATGCAGCTGTCTACCTGCAAAGGATTTCTGGCAAATGCTCTTTATGCTCAACTCCATTAAAGTAAACAGATATTTACTGAGCGCCACTGAACACAAGACAGAAGCGTCACAGCAACGTAGCAATACCGTGGCCACCTCGCCACCCTACAGACTCTCAAACTTCTCTTGTTTCAGAGCTACAGGCCCAGGGAATTCATTCCTAGAGTGGTGCTTTCCTGGTTTACGTTGAACATTTACTAAAATATTGACTATGCTTAATGCTCTACTGGATATACCAGATAATAGAAAATACCCAAAACAAAGGATTGTTGCCCTCCAGAGCTTAACTTGTAACTGTAAGCTCAGAAGAGCGCAAATGTTCTTACAGAAATGGATACTATGTATCTTGTTTACAAGAGCTTATATACGAAGAGGACTGGATACAGTATTTCCACAGTTCGATAGTCTGTTTTCTTATGAAGACAGGACGTTTTCAACGTTTCTCCTTGAGAGGTCCTAAGTCTACAAACCAGTAAGATGTGAAAACAAAGTATTAGTAAGCATTTAGTGTTTGTTAATTTATTCTACACTTAACGGTGTGTCTGAAAAAAAGCCAGATAAGGTTAAATAGTGAGTATTACTGGAAAGTATTATAAACCTATTCCCTCCAAAATATGATGAAAACTCACTGAACATGTAGCAAGACATTATCTTTAGATTCTAATCCCTGTTATTTGTTGTTACATTCATTGGGGGTGACAGACAGGAAATCCAGGCAGGTTCAGTCTACTCTGTAAGCAATTTCATTGAGGATGTCAGAAATATTTGGTCAATGAGACACAGGACAAAAAAAAAAAAAAAAAAAAAAATCGATATTTTCATAAGTCTCTAGATTCAACAAATCTAACTGGTTCTAGCTATTAGCATTTGCACACTTTTATTTTTATAAAGGGCATTAATAAATATTTCCCAATAAAGCTATGTTTTATTGATGCATATGCTAAAATACATAAAATATTTTTTAGAGTTCTAAATTGGTCTAAACTCATTTACTTGTTCATTCTGTTTTCCTTTCTTTTAAATGGGATTCCCTTCTAGATTCCACTACAATGAGCTGTAATTGTAAATAAATTCACCAAAACATTGGCTTCAAACACAAAGGTAGAAAACACTATCTTATCTTTCATGAGAGGCAGCTGTGGTTGAACTCACTGTCGTTGTGAGTGACATGGAACAGGCAGGACCAGAACAGTGGAATGCTGAGCAGAACTCCATGGTACACGTGTACCACAACTTATTAATCCACTCCTGTGCTGATGGGCACTTGGGTTGTTTCCACATCTTTGCAATTGTGAATTGTGCTGCTATAAACATTCTAGCACAGATGTCTTTTTTATAGAATGTCTTTTGTTCTTTTGGGTAGATGCCCAGTAATGGGATTGCTGGATCAAATGGTAGTTCTACTTGTAGCTCTTTGAGGTATCTCCATATTGCTTTCCATAGAAGTTGTACTAGTTTGCAGCTGGAGCCCATTCTGTTAAGTATCCAAAGAGTGGAAAAACAAGCACCACATGTACTTACCAGCAAATTGGTATTGACTGATCAACAGTTAAGTGCACATATAGTAATAATATTCATTAGGTTTTGGGAAAATGGGAGGGGCGAGGAGGGGATGGGTATATTCACACCTAATGGGTGTGGTGTGCACCGTCTGGGGGATGGACATGCTTGAAGCTCTGACTTGAGTGGGGCAAAGGCAATATGTGTAACCTAAACATTTGTACCCCCGTAATATGCTGGAAAAAAAAGTGGAATGCAATAATCTAGGTTATATTTTAAACAGAGCTTCAGTTTAAAATGAAGAAAATTCTCTAGTAAAGAACACAAGCTACTTTGATCAAATTCTATGAAATCACATGTTTAGTACTTGAGATTAGGAAGCTTAAAACCAAGGGTGACCTGGAATTTAATTCCAGGTCAGCCATCTATTAGATGTTAAGGTTTGGGGCCTGTTCTCTGAGAGATCCATATTCAACATCTATAATGTTCGAGCCCAGGTTTTCCACTCCATCTGGGCAAATAGAAGCAACACTTCTCCCTCCCTCCATTGTTTAAGAGATGTATTTCCCACCTGAAATCCCCTCTCCACTACCGTCTGTCTAAACCCATCACTCTGGATCCTCCCAACTTTACATCGGAATTGCTGCCACATGATCTTTGTGGAACAGACATGCCTGACTCCAGGCAACCTAGAGTTTTACTGTTGAACAGCATTTTATGGCTGTAGTATTAGTTTATTAGTGATTTTGGAGGCCAAGGCAGGAGGATGGCTTGAGACCAGGAATTTGAGACCAGCCTGGGCAACACAGCAAGAGCCCATCTCTAAAAAAAATAAATAAATTATCTGGGCATGGGAGCATCTGTAGTCTTACCTACTCTGAAGGTTGAGGTGGGAGGATTGCTTGAACCCAGGAGTTTGAGATTACAGTGAGCTATGATTGTGCCGCTGCACTCCAGCCTGGGCAACAGAGGGAGACCCTGTCTCTTAAAGAAAGGACAATATCCGACTCAGTGACCATGCAAAAAGAATAGCGTAAGAGAGAATAGTAGAAACCCCAACAAGCCCGTCATTCTCTGGCCCCCACCTCCACCCTCCTTTTCTAGAATGTATCGACTTTTCCATAAGGTTAGAAAAGTAAAAGAAAATTGTAAGATTTCGGCTGGGCCAGGAGTTCTAGGTTGAAGTCAGCTGTGATCACACCACTGCACTCCAGCCTAGGCAACAGAGACAGGCCCTGTCTTTAGAAAAAGACTTCCTTTGGTTTACTGTTCTTAAGTAGCGTATCTATTATTTGATCTAAAACAAGAATCAGAAAGTGAAAACCAAGATTACATCACACTCACTTCTACGACACACTCTCTTTTTCATAGACACACACAGAGTTCATTGTTAACACAATAGCTCTCATCAGATTATGAAATATAATCGTGTTTGGCAAAAAACGATTATGAATAATTTAATATAACTATTTCAGGCCCTCAAAGTAACATTCTTTTTACTGTGTTTTTCCAAAGCTCTTAGCGAGCTAATTAAGCTTTACAGAAAAGTCCCTATCATATCTCCTATTATGGATTTTATTGTTCCTTTTACTGAAATACATTTTCCCCTTTATTATCTAGGACTTGACTGTTGTTTTTTTCTTCCCCCTCTAATACTTTAGTACCAAGACAGGAAATCAAGTTGATAACATCCTCTGGATCATAACAAGTTCATCTGTTTGCACTAGGAAAAGATCTGTGGTATCAGCAAGGGCCAACCGAGCACAACATGTCACATGTGCTGACTGGTCCCAAGACAGCAGGCGACATGACACAGAAAAGAGAAGCTCACGACCTCTCTGACGACAACAAGCTGCAGAAACAGCTTCCCAGCTGAGTGACAGACACCAAGCCCGTAATGGAAACACCGCTCGTTTAGGTAGGCACACATGAAATATTAATTTCCTGGATTGTGTGCATTTGCATAGTAATAAGAAGTTCATCTTCTTGGCTTGTTCTGGCCTCAATTAGCAATTCTGTTGTCATACCTGAGATTTGGGCAAGGAAGGAAAAGAGGAGCTGTAGGAAATTTCCCTGTGGCAGCAGCAACACTAACGGAGCTTATCACGCTCATCATTAATTTAATCAAAAACCTTGAGGCAGAGGGCTAGAGCAATCTGTTAAGAAAACATTTTCTAAAATGAGAATGCTTCTCATTTCAATTAGGGTCTTGTGTTTTTTTTTTATCCCCCTCCCTCTTGGAGACATTTTTTTCATCTGTGTTCTCTTCCTCACCTCCCATTCCCGCCACTGATTAGATCTGCGATCCAGAGCCGTGTTTCCACTAAAGAATGTCTTCTTGCAAACTGACAATTTTGCAACAATACCCCTAATTCCCTAACCTTCTTAACTGATTTTTTCCCTTTTTTATGACATCTCAATTAGTTCAGACCCACTGTGCCAAAGATAAAGTACTGTATTTCCATGAGAGAATACTCCACAGAGAATGGAGTTGGCTTTATGGTGTGCATCTTAATGCCCTGTTCTCTTTAATTAGTGTTGAGGACATGGCTGCCGATGGAAAGTTCTGCTGCATTTATATGTGTGTTTGCACACATGTGTGTGGTTAGGTGTTGTCTCCTCTTGCAGATGCAGAAAAAATAAACCAAACAAAAAAGATGAGGACAACAAGGAAGGTCACGGAGAACAGAATTCTTAAAAATGCAATCCCAAAGAGAACTGTAGGCATAGCGTATATAATACAAAAATATCAGTCTGCAATTTCAGAATTTTAAATGTGTTGATTTTTGAAAGCTCGGGAATAGCATTATTATTAAACATACATAAAGTGGTGATGGTCTCTGCCCAACAGCTCCTTCCTACCCTCCCAGGGAATACCTTTATTAATGCGGACAGATCCCCTGATAAGCTCCATTGCACAGATGATGCTTTCTATGTGAAAGGATCGAATCTTCTGCATGAGCCAAAAATCATGTGAGTAGCCCGACAGATACTTCTCTTTGGGAGCTGGAGGAATCAAAACTGCATTTCAGACCCCCGTGACATGAAAGATAGCAGCACTTTGACTACACTGCCCAGCATGCGTGGCTCCTACCCTCCACGTGTGTTCACTGGTAGCTTTTCCCAGGGGATGTTTCTATCTGGAAAGAGGAAGTGACTTGTAGTTGCTTGCTCTCAGCTCACCTTTCCCGATGCAGTTATACTTTGCAATTTTAAATAACTCTAAGTAACACAATTTTAAATAACTCTAAGTAACACAATGGAACTCTAAGTAAGGTCATGAAATTGCAGTGGCCCATGGGTAGAATCCTTTATAGGCAAGATCTGCAGGCCAGGCATGGTGGCTCAGGCCTGTAATCCTAGCACTCTGGGAGGCCGAGGCGGGAGGATCACTCAAGGTCATGAGATTGAGACCAGCCTAAGAGCAAGACCCCATCTCTACTAAAAATAGAAAGAAATGATCTGGACAACTAAAAATATATATGGAAAAAGTTAGCTGGGCATGGTGGGCACATGCTTGTAGTCCCAGCTACTCGGGAGGCTGAGGCAGGAGGATCACTTGAGCCCAGGAGTTAGAGGTTGCTGTGAGCTAGGCTGACGCCACGGCACTCTAGCCCCGCCAATAGAGTGAGACTTTGTCTCAAAAATAAATAAATAAATAAATGAATAAATAAAAGATCTGCAAAAGCTGGCACAAGGAAACACATCCACAAGGTAGAAAAAAGTTTCTTTTATATTGTTCTTTACCATTCAAGTAAATACATTTTGAGAATTTTTTTCTTTCAATCTTTAAAATATATTCCAAAATTGGCAGAGATGTATCACAAACAGAAGATATTTTTAAAAGGATTTAGGTGAAATGTCCTTTAAAAATCAAGTGTAGACTTCCAAAGGCACAAGTAATCTCAACTTTCTTCTCTAAAAAGTACAGACGCTCTCTGTGCCCATTCCAGCACACACGAGAGAGAGATGGTTAAACATGTGAATATTTGGACTGGGGTGTTAAGGAACAGGCTTCAGTAGCATTGGAGTAAGTATTCTCTATCATCTTTTTAATCTTTTAGACTTAAGGACACAAACAACAGCAAAGCAAGCATTTTGGTATAGTTATTATTGCTTCTAGAATAAATAGAAATATGCTCACGGCCTCATCTAGAAGGTCTTAACGTGGATAAAAATACAACAAAATCAGTTTCCACAGACATGAAATACTAAATAAAAAGGCCAGCATTAATTCACATGTCAAAAGCTGTCACCTTTTAAATGGGAGAAAGTTATAAAAGGCTCTATTTTTTCTCTCTCTGATTCATGAAACTTTTAGTAAGTCATATTGAAGGATGACAAAGCTGGTGAGTGACTTCTGAAGGTACTACAATAACACGAAAATAAATAAACTGGAATAGCCCTTGACATCCCTCCTTAGCCGCCCCATATATAGAGATATCTCCATGAAAGCCAAAACTGAAATACCAAAATTATCATCTATATCTCCATATATAGAGCACTGTATAAAGAGCAGGTAATACAGATTTCTCATATATTTCAGGCACAGTGCTGACTGCTTTCTATGTAGTAAAACGTTCAACCCTCTTAGCAACTTACCAGTGTGATAGGACCAGCACAAGGACAGGTTGGTGGCTGGAGCACTTTATCACACAGCTCATGCTCTTTCTCCGCTATCACCTCTTTTTTCAAACAGATTATTATTTTTTTTTTATTTCAGAATATTACGGGGGTACAAACATTGTGGTGACATGAATTGCTTTCATACAGTTTAAGTTATGTAAGTTCTTGAAGGAAATTAAAAGTGCTACTCCAGTGAACACAGGAATGACAGGACAGTGAAACAGCCTCAGTGCTGAGCTGGAGAACGTTAGAGTTTTCTGGATAGATCAGACCAGTCACAACACGTGCCCTTAAGGCAAAACCTAATCCAGAGAAAGGCACCGGCTCTCTTCAATTCTGTGAAGGCTGAGAGAGGTGAGGAAGAGGCAGAAGAAGAGTTGGAGGCCAGCAGAGGTTAGTTCATGAGGTTTAAGGAGGAAATAAACTGCCTCTATGACACGGAAGTGCAAGGTGAAGCAGCAAGTGCTGATGTAGAAGCTGCATCAACTTATCCAGGAGATCTAGCTAAGATCATTGATGAAAATGGCAACACTCAACAGATTTTCAATGTAGACCAAAGAACCTTCTGTTGGAAGAAGATGTCATCTAGGACTTTCACAGCTAGAGGGGCAAAGTCACCCTCAAGGTTGACCTTGAGAGGTTCAAGACTTCAGCGAAGGAAGTAACTAACTACAGAGCTGGTTAGAGAAATAGTTAGAGAACTAGAACCAGAAGTGGAGCCGGAAGATGTGACTGAATTCCTGCAATTCCATGGTCAGACTTGAATGGAGAAGAATTACTTCTTATAGGTAAGCAAAGACAGTGGTTTCTTGAGATGCAATCTACTCCTGGTGAATATGCTGTGAGCATTGTGGAAAGGACAACAAAAGATTTTGAATATTACATAAACGTAGTTGAGAAAGCAGTGGTGGGTTTGAGGGAAAGGACTCCAATCTTGGAAGTTCTACCGTGGTAAAATGCTGGCCAGCAGTACCTACAGAACAATCTTTCGCGCAAGCAAGAGTCAATTGATGTGGCCAACTTCGCTGTTGTCTTAAGAACCAGCCACCTCCACCCAGCCTTTTTTAACCAGCACCCTCATCAGTCAAAAGCAGCCACCGACACCAAGGCAAGACCCTCCACCAGCAAAAAGAGGATGACTCACCGAAGGCTCAGATGATCATTAGCATTTTTTACCAATAAAATATTTTTAAGTTATGTACATTGTTTTTTTTCCAGACACAATGCTATTGCACACTTAATAGACTACAGAACAGTGTGAACACAACTTTTATGGGCATTGGGAAACCACAACATTTGTGGAATTCACTTTATTGTGACATTCGCTTTATTGTGGTGGTCTGGAAACAAACCCACACGATCTCTGAGGGACGTCTGTATTTGCTTCTATTTTCTGGTGCAATTTTTATGGTTTCTTCCTATTTTCCCACATCTATCACTTTAATCCATCTGTCATTTACTGGGATACGCGGTTTGAGAAACTATAACATTTCTGAAACCTCACACGTGATATTTTTCTATATAACAGGCCTTCAGATATTTGAAATCTGTTATCATGACTATCATTCCTTTTCCATCCAAATCACCAGCTTGTTCTTCTCTATGTTAACTATGAACCCTTTCTTTAAAGGTTTCTTTTTTTTTTTTTTTTTTTTTAAGGGATTTGAAAAGTAGTCTCCTTTGTATGTTTTCAAATTTACCAGTTTTATCCAAGCGTGTGTCATTCGCAACTGGACAGGATTTTTTAAATGTGCTTTCAGCATCTACACCTCCCAGGGCAGGAGATCGTAATGCTAGAAATGCAACTAACATTCACTTAGGTTGTGTTGGCCCCTCCATCTTAACCTTGGCACCTGTTCAACTTACACTTCACTAGAATCTCCCAGATCTTTCCCACGTTGAGCCACTACTGCCAAGCCCTGCTATCTGCAAATGCTGTCAATTAATCTGCGAGGCTTTCATCTACCTAGCAGTATATATGCACGTGATACACATTTCGTCTCCAAATGGTGACTGTGTTTCTTATTTAAGTAAGATTATGCAATTATCCAGAGACACAGAAGGGGGCTCAATAAACGCTTTTGACAGGAGGATAACGTGGAAGGTACAGATGCAAGAGTCCCTGTCCAGTAAATCCTTTCCCACGAAGACACTTGGTCTCACTGCTGCGCACGACGCGGGCTGCAAAATAGCAAAAGCAATGCCTTCATTTAAAACACACACCTATGGAATGATCATAGGGATTTCACGGAATCCCTTCAGGAATCCCAAGAAACAAACTCCAAACTCCCCAGAATCAAAAGAGAGTTTCAGGCCCCAGAAGAACTGAGCAGACCACTTTTTTTGCAAAGCCCTTTGTGATCTTCTTAAGCCCATCTATTCAGAGTAAAGGTCAAGTGGGCAAACCCGGCAATTCTATGTTCCCACAAAGCTGCTACAGTTTTCCGTCTCCCGACAGCCCTGTAACTAGGAGTCTATTATCCCCCCTTCTGTCTCTAGCACCACCCAGATCCTTAACTGGAAAACCCACTAAAACAGCCCCTTTCTTTCATGGGCTGACTTTCGGCTTCTTGTAAGGCTTCATGTTATACATCTAAAAGCTTTCTCCTCTTGCTCTGTTTGTTTAAGGAGGGCAATTTGAGAAAGCAGAACCCACCCTCAACAAGCCTTTCACTACTCCATAGATGAAATAAATGCAAGCAAAGTTGCTAATCAAGGCCTCTTCTAGTTCATTAGGCAGCACTTTAAAAGTAGCATTTAGATGACATGTCTGAAACTGTCTTTAAAGACCGTCTTAAGGATTTGATTTCTACCTGCTGCTGGAAAATTTTATATCCCCCCCCTTTAAATACTACTTAGTGATTCTTTAAGGAAAAAAAGCAAACTGGAGTTTACTCTTTCATCATAAAGACTACAGACTGTTTCTGTATTATACCAAGTACTCCTAGTGCAAAAGCTTTTTCTTGCCCCAAAACCTGTTTAGCATGGTAGCTGTTTCCTCGCTCAGATCTTAATTCCGATCAAGAAATCAAATACAAGGAAATAAAATCTAGTTGTTCTAAGCTGACAGCTATTTGGCAATCAAAAAAAAAAAAAAAAAAAACAAAACCCAACCAAAGCCTCCCACTTTCAAAGTTAAATGGAGAAAAAGAAGAGGAAAGGAAAAAAGTTTCTTACTGGTAAGCTGTAAGCTTTGCATTTAGAGGTGTTTGTATACCGACGGGAATCAGAGTGAGGCCAAAGAAGCCTCGTTCACAGCACTGCAATCAACACATCAAGTTTGCCGTTTTCTTACAATTCTAACATTTCTGTATGTATTTTCTTGCCATTTCTTGACGCATAAGCACATACTTAAATGCATGCACGCACATCCTGACCCAGGAAGAGAAAACACGTAGGGGCAACTTATTGCAAAACTAATAGCGTGTCCGGACACGCCTAGAGCTTTGACTTGGGGGAACAGGCGGTACATGGGCAACGTATGTAACCTGAAATTCTGTATCCCCCATAATAAGATGAAATAAAAAAAAAAAATCTCAGAAATGCCATAGGGGGAAAAAAAAACCTAATAGCAAATGAGCTATCAGGCCTTGAAAAGACATGGAGGAACCTCGAATGCATATTGCTAAGTGCAAGGAGCCCATCTGAAAAAGCTACATACTGCATGATTCCAGCTATAGAATATTCTGGAGAAGGTCAAATTATGCAGATGGGAAAAAGATCAGTGGTTGTCAGGGGGGACAGGGGAGGGAGGGATGAACGGGAGGAGCACAGAGGATTTTTACAGCAGGGGAAATACACTGGATGACACTATAACGGTGGATACATGTCATTGTCCACTGCGCACGACATCAAGAACCAACCCTGATATAAACTACGGATTCTGGATGATGTGTCCGTGTATGTTCACCAGTTGAAACAAATGCCCCACTCTGGCAGAAGCTGCTGATAACAGAGGAAGCTATGCCTGTGTGGGGCAGGGAGCACGGTGTATGAGCTATCTCTGTACCTTCCTCTCCATTTTGCTGTGAACCTAAAGCTGGTCTTAAAAAAACATAGCAAAACAAAACAAAAAAGCCTTTAGGTCGGGCACAGTGGCTCACGCCTATCATCTAATCCCAGCACTTTGAGAGGTCAAGGTGGGAGGTTTGCTTGAGCCCAGGAGTTCAAGACCAGCCTGGGCAACATAGTGAGATCCCATCTGTAAAAAAAAAAAAAAAAAAGTTTTTTTAAATTAGCTTGGTGTGGTGTATGCCTGTAGTCCTAGCTACTTGGGAGGCTGAGGCAGGAGATCACTTGAACCCAAGAGTTCCAGGTTACAGTGAGCTGTGATGGTGGCAAGGAAGAGAGCAGTTTGAATTATTAGGTAGCAGTTATCTTCAAATGAAACACAGACACAAAACTGTTCCTCTCGCATGTTACTTCGTGACCTGTCATTTCTGCAGGGTTTCATCCTTGGACAGGGCAGGCAAATGAGAATTGCACTGAAAGCAGTTTTCTTCTCATGATGATGACAGACCCAAGATGACATGGAGCCTCAGAACAGGGAAGAGGCCAGGAAGGGTGGCGGACACAGCTTAAAGATGTTCTGGTGGTGCCTGGCAGGATGTTGCTTTAAATCCTCAACATGGCTACGAG